>NC_052612.1:15415461-15574458 GCF_016545825.1 Eucalyptus grandis
CCACGCTTCTTCCTTGCCTCTTTCGCACATGACCCTCAACTCTTTTGTCTTTGTCTAAAGTAGGGCTGAGCGCGGTTCCCGGGTTACCCGGAACCGGAACCGAACCGGAGGAGGGTCCGGTTCGGTTCCCGGTTCCAAGGGGACCGGTTCCGGTTCCTTTTTCTGGGAACCGGAACCGGAACCGGTTACTTAGGCAGAAAAAGCTCGACCTTGGATGTTCTAGTGACTTGTATGTGATGTTCTAGTTGAAGTTTGGCTTTGGCCTCTAAATGAAAGTTGTAAAGGACTTCTTGGAGTATAACATACTCAAATTTGGGACAAAAAAACAAGTATAAGTGGGTGAAATCGTTATTCTTTGGAAAGACTGGATCTGGAGATTTTAGGACCGACCCTTGATGAATGCATGGACTGTAAGGCAACTTTTTTGTCAAAATTTCACTTTGGTTTCTTAACAAAAGTTGTAAAGGACATCCTGAGGTACAACATATCAAAAATTTAGAGAAAACAAACAAGAATAGGTAGGTAAAATCGTGGTCCTTTGAAGATGGTTAGATCTGGGATTACGGTACTACGAACAGGGATTTTAACCGTCCATATTTAATTATCTAGGACGAATTTGACTTCGATGTTTTCATGAAGTATCTACCTTATGGTCTTGGCTATCACATAGTCAAATTTCATAATTTGTTAAGGTCATTTGGGTATTTAATCGGAAATGTTTCTAAAACTGTGCAATCTGATGTGTTCGGATCTTGTAAGTTGCAATGCGTGGACTATATCATTTTGTATGAGGTTATTTTGGAAATGTGTTCTGCATAAAATATCTCTCTTCATGTCTTCCCTACAACATATTTAAATTTCGTAATTTTTGTAGTTCATTTGCCTATTTAACCAAAATGTTTCAAAAACTGTGCAAGTAGAGAATAGGAAAAGTAAATCGATTTTATCTTTTAATCCAGAACGAATTGGACTAAGATTTCTTCATGAAACTTGTACCTCTAGGTCTTAAATACAACGTGTCCAAATTTCAGAATTTTCTGAGTTCATTTAAGCGTTTAACCGAAATTTTTTTCAAAACTTGTACCTCTAGACATTCTTGTTCTAGTGGTGTTTTATTTCTACTTTCTAGTTTGCTATTTGTTTTGAAATTTCTAATTATATTCTATTATTGTTGTGCAGTGTGAAGTTAATGTATCAAGATAACATGTCAATGGGAAGTTACTGTGTAGTATACGTGTACATTATAGTTTTTTTTGGTAACGTGCGCATACGTTATATTTTTTTTGGTAACGTGCGCATATGTTATAGTTTTTTTTTGGTAAGGTGTGCGTACGTTATAGTTTTTTTGGTAACATGCGCGTACGTTATAGTTTTTTGGTAACGTGCGCGTATGCTATATTTTTTTGGGTAACGTGCGCGTATCTTTATATTTTTTTTGTAACGTGCGCGTATGTTATAGTTGAAATACGAAAATAACAAAGAAAAAAATAACTTTGTTGGAACACAGGCAAACCGACCCCAACCGCGATGACGGGGTAGGTTCCGGGTTCTCAGGTGCCCGTGGGTAGGTTCCGGGTTCCTCATTTTGAGGACCCGCATGCGAGTAGGTTCCCAGGTTCCAGACAACCGAACCTAACCTGGAACCGCTCACCCCTAGTCTAAAGGCCACACTCTCTCTCTCTCTCTCTCTTCACTTTCCTCCCTCATCACAAAGCAAAGCACAAGACGTCTCTCATCAATGGAGCGTTCCGCTTGGCCTAAGAACCTCTCCTCCAGCAGCAAGCGCGCGATCCAGGAACTCTGTGGCCAAAAATCCCAAGAAGCTCAGAGATGCCTTCGACGCTCACTTTCAAACTGGCCATGACCCACGGCAGCCCTTGTTTGCGGGAGATCTGATCTTCAGCGTCCTCGGTTCGTTCAGCAGCAACACCCAATCCCTATCGAGCGGGACTGAGTCCTATGAGGGCTTCCAGGTCCCGAGCAACGCCTTTGTCAGTTCCGAGGTCTCCAAAGGAAGTGAGAGCGTCATGTCTCCGTTAGAGAGCGTCAAGACCCCCGTCCAGAGTTTTCCGGTAGAGAGCTTCAAGACCCCTGTCCGGACACTCCAGATGTCTACGGCGGAGAGCGTCGAGACCCCCGTCCAGCGGTCATCGGTATTGTGTGAGCAGTCGCTACTGGAGGCTGCGACGGCGATATACGAGGGCAGAGTAGACGAGGCTTCGGAGATCCTGAGGCGCTCGTCTGTCGTGCCGCAAACCATGGGTAATTCAAAGCAGAAATTGATGGGATACATGTTGTCTGCTCTTAAATCGCGCGTGAGCCCAGTCGATTACCCCCCTCCCGTGGCGGAGTTGTTCACCGAGGAACATGTGTCGTCGGTTCGGTCACTTTACGATCTGTCTCCTTGTTTTAGGCTCTGTTTCCTGGCTGCCAATAAAGCGATCTTGGAAGCTGCATCGGAGCAACCCTCCACTAACAAGCTCCATGTAATTGATTTCGATATTGGTTGGGAAGGACAGTACAACAATCTCCTTGACGATCTGTCCATGCGTCAGGAGGGCAATCAATTCACCCTCAAAATCACGACGCTCGCAGACAGCTTCTACGGTGAGAAGTGGCTCAGGATGCTTGGGGACCGACTGAGTTTACACGCGGCCCAGGTGAAAGTTATGTTAGTATTCAACATCGTGAGCCAGAACCTGAGAGAGTTGAGCCGCGACTTGCTGGGCTGCGAGCCAGACGAGGTGCTGGCGGTGAACTTGGCGTTCAAGCTGAACAGAATGCCGGACGAGAGCGTGTCCACGGAGATCACGCGTGACGAGCTCCTCCAGCGCGTGAAGGGGCTGGCGCCACAGGTGGTGACGCTGGTGGAGCACGAGATGAACGGGAACACGGCGCCATTCCCGATGCGCGTGGAGGAGGCGCTGGCGTACTACGGGGTGCTGCTCGCGTCGTTTAATTGTCTATTGCCGAGGGACAAGTCGAAGCGACCGAGGGCGGAGGAGGGGCTGAGTTGGAGATTGGGGAACTCGGTTGCTTGCAAAGGTAGGGACAGGGTTGAAAGATGCGAGGTGTTCGGGAAGTGGAGGGCCCGCATGGGGATGGCTGGGTTCAAGTTGAAGCCACTGGGTCCACACGTGGCCAAATCAATGCAGAAGTGCCTCCACTTTCATGTTTTGAACTCGGGATTCACGGCGAAAGAAGAGAATGGGGGGGTTTGCTTTAGCTGGAGCGGCCGAACTCTCACCGTCGTATCTGCTTGGCGATAACCGAATTGATATACGTATGTGGATGTCATGTGCTATGGATGGTGATGACGATGGTGGTGGCGATGGCAATGGGGATGTGATATCTATAATATATTGTTTTCAAGGTGTATTTCTTGAGAAAATGGGGAAAGAATGTCATGCCTTATTCTATTTCCATCGTTATTGTGCACCTCTAGTTTTAACCCCTCCCAAGTGATTCACGCCGAGGATATGGAGAGAATTGTATTGACTACTATTTGTACCTCCATTTCTTTAATAGCTGATATAACATTTTAAGTTTATTCTTACATTTTCTTTCCATTTTGAGATCGAGTAATTTTATGAGTGATTTGTCTTTTTTTATGAAACTGAAAGCCGAAATAAGTTTTCGACTTGAGTGATACTTAACGTGGTAAGACGCTCATGTTTGTGCTTTAATTTCTGTCCATGATGGTGATATCTCCTTTCCTGGTTTAATAGATGACCAATATTATTTGTCCCCCAGTACTTTGCCTTTAAATGTCCTTCCTCAAGCGGGCACTTACATCAAAGAAGCCCTGCGCAAGCTTCAAAAAAGACGCGAGGACCCTTGCTTCATCAAGCAACTCTCGCTATGCTGGGGGATCGAAGTCCAAGCCTGACCCTAAACCCGAATTCTTCATTGTTTTGAAGGGTCCCGTGAAACTCAATGCCATAGTCGAACAAACATTCAGGCAAGTGGATAAATTGATGAGGAAGAGGGTGAAAAGGAAAGGCGTTCTGGGGAGAAAAGGAAAGGTTCATATAGAGATGATGAGAGAGACGGTTGGGTGCAATTGGAATTGCGAAGGAGCAGGATTTGTCCAGGTTGTTGTTTCCCGATCAGGACAAATGCGATAAGGGCATAAAGAGAACAGCTAAGGAAATCACAGGGAGCTGCATCGGACTATACTTTGCTAGATGGAGGGTGTAATCATGGCACGGCTGAGGGCTTAAGCAATGAGGAGCCAGAGTTTCAGAGGCGAATCACCATGTTTGGAGAGAAGATTGAGGGTGGAAAGAAAGGTGTTTTCGAGAGCTTTGATAATAGGGCGGTGGATGTGCTGTTGAGAAAAGAAACTGAGCTTGAGGACGATGAAGACGAGATAGGAGAGGAGAAGCAGTTTAGGAATGGATTAGGGAAGAGACTGGATGATGGAACTACGAGGGAAGTATCTATAACCGGTAATAGCAGTACTTTTTCTGCTTAATGTGCAGTAGCCACAAAAGTTTGCATATACACCTCCTGCAGTGGGTTATGATCCTGCACCAAGCATTGGGGCAATTGGCCCTCCTGAGGAGGGGCGATGGTTGCTGGGCAGGGGTTGGATTTTATGTCTTCTACAGCGAGCTAAGCTTGCTATAAAGGCTTTGTGCGATTATGCTAGGAGGATGGAGGTAATGTGTTCTGTTTCGTTCCCTTTTCTTCCAATAATCTTAAATCAGATCCCCCTTTCTTCTCAATAGAGGCAATCCATTATTTGGTCTGATGTATGAAGAAAACATTTTTCTCCTTGAAGTAGGAGGACTTAATTATGTGAATGATTATTTTGCTTTTTGTCAGGAATCACGTAGCAAAACATGTCATCTTTGGCAAAGACCAATGAGAATTTGTCTTCCTCATTGTTGAATATCACTGCACTTAAGAAGTCTATGTCTATTGCTGGTGAGTAGTAGTACATCTTTATGCAAAAGCTTCGTGACTCTATTTCTGTTTTATGTAAGTTGTTGCAGGTGTGACTTTATTTTGTTCATCTTTTACCCATATCCTTTAAACCATCTTTGTTAATTTCCTTTGATCCGTATAGGAAAGGTTAAAGTTCTATGGTGCTGATGGTTTATGTGCCCACCAGCAAGAGATCAACACGACAACTTAGCGCATACGAGTCACCTGATCTTCCCTGCATGTGTTAGACCTTTGCAAGTTTCGTCAGAAGTCTCCGGCGATGAATGTATTCAATTTCACTTTGGCTTCATCGAATGCTTTGCGAATGTCAATTAGGGTGACAGGAGATGGAATTAATTAGGTTTGAGCTTGACATGTTTAAACTTCATAGACAAGCAAATGAAGATCATAGCCATTTGGGGATGAGAGTTGTTCTTAACTACACTATGTGATCGGATAATGGCCAGGCCTAAATCTAGGTCGTGGATATTTGTTTGCCCCCAGGAAATCGGTAAACTTTCTGTGCAAAAAACAAGTGAAGAGTTGCATGACATATTTTCTCTTAATCATAGTATGTTACATATCAATTACCAAAGAGCAATGACTTATTGGTTGTCGCGAATTTTTGCTTGAATGTGGCTGGAGAGAATCGAACTTTCCAAATCTTGTGAGGTTTGAATTCACACAAGATTTCAATGTGTAGCAATCTGGGCAGTAAAACCATACTGCTATTAAGCATTTACCTAGTTCTATGACCAAAAGACGCCATGCTTTGCCTATCAAAAGGAAGACGACGCGGTGGGCTTACACAATACTCTCTCAGTCATATGGACAAGGACATAATTCCACAAAGATCATCATAATGAGTACACGATTTGCTTAGGCAAAACTCCAAAATTAGAGACCTCTCCAATTAGCAAAAGAGCAAGAGGATGAATCTACAGTACATAAAATAAAAAAAAGGACAAAATTGTCACTGAGCACACCAAAGAATGGACCGGCCCTCATTAGTCAACATCAGGAGAGGGATCTTTCTCGTTATTGAGTGAAGTATCCATTGCCTTTTTTTTTCTTTTTCTTTTTTCTTTTTCCCTAAGTGACTTTATATTAATTAAGATGAACCGATTCCATCAAGGACCAAGAAACAAAAAGCTTCAAATTCTATGATCAATATATACCATAACCATTTCATATTCCACATGTACACCACACCCTTTTAAAATCTGAACCATTAACAATAGCTGCTACATAATGGATGCAACTGCTCTAGAGGTCCATAAATATGAGGGAGCTCTCCTCCACGGCACATAATATCAAATGCAGCTCAAAGGTGATTGTAACCTTGAGAATCACTATATATATCGAAGCTGTGTTTGAATGTGAATCTCAACAATTTTGAATCATAGCATCGACAAGAGGTAGAGGAAAAGATTGAATGCGAAATATACTTCTTTTAGTGGGTCTTGCTTCAAACAAGATAGTCCAACATTCCAATTGCCAATGCTTCGATGAATGAAACACGTCTGCAAAATGCGAACCCAAATCTGATGAGAACAACTGCACTCGAAGAATAAGTGAGGTCGAGATTCACTATGATCATCATGAAACAACAAGCCTAGAAATGAACAACCCACTCCTAAGCAATTTATCCTTCCTTCTGCTTCTAACAATGTTACCTCCAATCCTTATTTAATGAAAAATACCTAGAATCACAATGCTTGACCCATCACATGTTTGACCTATCTCCAATGTTTCACGCTAGGTTGGTTGACTTTGCATTCATCAAATAAATGTAAATATTTTCACCGACCTCATGCAAATATAGAGGCTAATGAATGTTGCCAATTCAAATTCGACTAAATCGAACATGATAGAATCATACAATTTTTGATATTTTATGCCGACAAGTTAAAATAATGTATTGAAAGTGCTCCTTGAGCATCTAACCGATTCATAAGGAAAATTATCAAAAATGTCCTAAATCTATTACAATTTTTCATATTCAATTCTAAACCTTTTTTTTTTGTTAATTCAGTTCTAAAACCTTTGCATTTGTTCTAATTTAGTCTGATAAAGAAAAAAAGAAAGAAATAAGAAAGGAAAAGAAAAAAAGGAAAATTTAATAAAAAATAAAATATTTTTTAAAATAATTTACATTAGCATTGTCACACCCCAATCCTCAGGCACGCACACATCCCTTACCTTGGTCGATTAATAGCAATGTCCCAGGACGCATCGCCGACCCATTCATTTAATATGCACATGTGGAAGCATATAAATTATCCCCAGACAATAAAACATTGGGATAGAATAGTATGACTAAATTTCAAACCTTTAAAATGTTCACTCTTATATACATTGCAAACTAGTGCACATATCTATACAAGGTAAACTATTAAGTCAAATTCAACTTAAGCCAGTTTTAAAAACAAGGTCTACAAACAGGAGTGAGGTTCTACAAACTACGGGTCCCTGTCCTCCTCTCCATCATCCTCCACACTCCAACTGGAGCCTTCAGCAGACTGCACTGGACTTTCGAGATCTTCAAAATCCAAGTTTGCTGCATCCAAGGACCTGAGATGGTTATTCAATAACCAATGAGACAACATCTCAGCAAGTTCTACCCCCTAAGACTCAATCAGTAAACCAATATACCTTAGGGCTGCCTAAGCACAACACGAGTCAGAGGATTTACCTTGGCCTCAGTCCCAACCTGCAAATCAATACAGTTCAATAGGCACCCAACAATCTCAACAGATCGAAGCATCGATCAAATCAACCTAGTCGATTACATGTCATTCGAACCATCGTAAAGTCATTTCCACTCAATCAGTCAATTCATAACATCAGATCAAATCATTGAATCACATTAAATCCACACTCAGATCGAATCATCGATTAGTCGATTTAGTCGATTACATGACAACAAGACTACTCATCAGTCATTTCAGTCATTCAATTTCAATTCTTACGAACGGCTCAACGAGCCTAGCCTATCAATTTATTGGCTATAAATCCCGATCCTAAACGACACAACCTATCTCTAGGTGATAATCACGGCCCAGTGGGTGCAACCTTTAATAGGTGGTAAATCACGTCCTTACGGTACAGTCCATGCTTAGTGATAATCATGGCCCCACTTGACACGACCTTTATTAGGTGGTAAATCTCAGCCCGATTGGGCGCAACCTTTAATAGGTGGCAAATCACAACCTAGTAGGCGCGACCTCTATCAGGTGGCAAATCACGGCCCCAGTGGGCACGACCTTTAATAGGTGGTGGATCACGGCCCAATGGGCACGATTTATACTTAGTGGAATCACGGCCCCACTCGGCACGACCATTAATAGGTGGTAGATTACGGCCATATTAGGCATGACCTCTAGCAAGTGGTGAATCACGGCCCTATTGGGCGCGACCGGTTCCAATTCGGTGGCAAGTCTCGACCCAACAGGCACAGCCATACTTCGACGGCTTTCTAGGCTCAACTCATAACCTCTCACAGTCATTTTCCAATCAATACCGACACTTTTCAATTTTGGGACATAATCTCATATTCACCAATTTTACTCAATTTTCACAATTTTCCATAGTTCACTAATCAATTAAACACTGACAACCAATACCCGGTTGTTCCTCGATCAGTTACTCAAAATCAACTCATTTAGGAATATATCCTAAAAATCCACAATGTATTCAATTCAACACAACGTAGAACTCAATTAAATAAATGGACTGCACCACGACGATCAGCATAAAATTCCAGTTGTCGGCTATCCCTGCTAATTTCTGAAAAATAATAATTAATTATAATTAATTATTAAATAGCAATAAATCTAATTTAGGCCGTAATGCCTAATTGAAGCCCGATAAGGGTCGAAAAAAAATCCCGAGATGCATTCAATAAATAATAACACATTTCTACTTGCTAATGACTAACCACCTAACATGCATCACATTTAATTAATAATCACTAATCTACTCTAATTAACCACCTAATTACACTTAATTAAATCTAATCAGCCCTTAAGCATAATTAGCAAATTAAGAAGGGATTAGTGAGTAAAACTACGATCCGTTCTGATCAATTTGATAGGGGCGCAACGAGGCTCGATTCTTCTCAAAGCGGCGATACCAACGAAGCACAAATCAGGCCCGAAACTTGGCCCGCAAAGCCCACGATGCTGCTGGTTTTCCCTTGGCTATTGGCTGTTTTGCGTGGCTGATTTCGCGCGGAGAGAAGGGCTGGATTTGCGGCTTCAACGGGCTGTTTTGGTGTAACAAAAACAAACAGCAAAGGAGGAGGATTCGAGGGGGATGGCTCGGTCTTTGATCGAGCACATGAAGAACCGAAAAAAATGAAGAATAGACGGGCCGACGGAGGGGGAACCGAGCGAGAGAAAAGGGAACGGGGATGGGGCAATGTCGGTCAAAAGCAGAAAAAGAGATAAGCTTTGACTCCAAAAAATCAAAGTAATGGAAGAGAAAGGGAAATGGGATACGGCAGGGGGCATCGGCGGGGGTGGGTTCCGAGAGAGAGAGAGAGAGAGAGAGAGAGAGAGAGAACGAAAAGGAAAAGGAGAGGGCGTGCGTCCAAGGGGGAGGAAATAAAAGAAAAGGAAATTAAAAAGGAAAATCATATAACTAAAATTCTTGGTCTCACTTACTCTTGTTTAGTCCAATTTGATCCCAAAAAATCCCCATGCTGAAGTACTTAATCCACACTTGCTTTCTTGCACAAAATTCCCTCAAACAAGTTTTGGGCAACAACAACGGCCATTTCCTTCAATTCCGAATTTTAATTCATTTTCTTTTCGGAATCCGATTTTCTGAACAAACAAATCCAGTTGAGGTCGAATTTCAATTCAAAAAAGCCCAAACAACTTCCATTCACTGATTTGCTTACACCAGATGCCAAAAGTCCCTTCAAATCGGCTAATCTGAATTTTCGTTCGTTTTCCAAATCGTCTGTCTCGATTTTCTGTAAAAATCCCGAGCTCGCCGGAATTTCCTCAAAAGGTGAGTCGACATTCTTAGAATGACTCATGACACGATGAGACTCCCAATTTCTGAAATCGAATTCAAATTTGCGGTTATTTTCAATAAAACGTGCTTTTAGTGTGACCTTACCTACCATGTAGCTTTTAGGAATTTTTGGTGCAATTGACCCATGGTCGATTCTCTTCAAACCACAATGAACCCATCCGACACATTGACGACTCTCGGTGGTCGTGAAAATCTCGAGGTTTCAAATACAAACACATGGTACCCAAAACGATAGAAAATCAGTTTAGTGCTATTCGATGATAATTTTGCAATCAGGTGAGATCACCCACACTTTGTGTCACGCCCCAAACCCCGAGCGCATGCCCATCCCTTGATGGTCGATAAAATTTGCGACTTCCCAGGACGAGTCGCTAACCCTTTCATTTTATTACACATGCGGAAGCGAATTACTAATCCCCTGACAATAATCATCTTGGGATAGAAAAGCAGGAAACAGAATCACAAACAAAACATGCTTTTATAAACAACGAGATTCAAGTACAAAACGAGACTAGTCGAAAGCCTACAAGAAGGTCGACTCTCAAAAGAGGTCCTATGACATACTAACAGGACACATCTGCGATCCTCCATACTCCTCCTCCTCAAACTTCGGGGCCTTGATCCTCCACGACCACCTTCTAAGAACCTGAAAGTGGTTATTCAATAACTAGTGAGACAATATCTCAGCAAGTCTATGCCCTAAACCCCGATTAGGAGGGTAATATGCCCAGAGGCGCCCCTAACCACACAATCACGCATTTGGTATAAATGACTTACCTCGCCTCAGATCCACCCCGCAGGTCAATACAGTTTATATCACAGATAGCCATACCGATATGAGCAATAATTAAGCTCCAACAACTGGAACGCCACACTCAATTCTCAAATCAGCACAGAGGTCTTGATTATAGGGCCAAATCATTATGACACGTCTCATTCCATGTCACACAATTTTGTCCTATAATCTGGCGTAGATATTTCACTTAACATGCGTTCCAATTGATAATTACGCCCGCTCTAGGGCACGGCCTGCTTGAAGTTTAGCGGTCTACTGGCGTAGCCAGGCATCGTCTCATCCCATTGAGCACAGCTACGTCTCTCAAAGATGTCTTTCCTGAAAGAACGTAGGTCCATAATCTAGTGCGACCCGAAACCCAATGAGTGGGTAACCCATATAAGGTAACGTCCATCCGACACAGGTCGGGGACGGGTTCTCTTAACCAACACACGACCAATCAATCTCGGCCTAGGACACCGCTCTAATGCCTCAGTTAAAATAGTGTTCCTGGCCTATTTTATTCTTATTAAAAACTTATGATGAAAAATAGTCGTGTGTGGGTACACGATCGGATTGGACTCGGAAAATTCATAACCTTCTTTTCAAAATCCCATTGTTTTATATAGTATGTATGTCGCGACCTATTTTTTCGGGTGCACCACCTAAAACTAGGTTAATGGACTACTAAGTTTTTACACTTAGCTCGAGCTCTCCCAAGCCCATACCAAATCGCAACTTAAGTCTAAATTTTTAAATATGCAAGAGGTTATTAACTAGGAGTCGCCACTAATCAGATTGGGGTAGGTCGATTAGACACCTAAGTAAAATAAAGGGAGATTTATTTTACTCCTACGAACCAGAGACTAAGGGTACGGGGACTTGGTTACACTAGAATTTCTAATGCCCTTTCGGTACCATTTCTTTTTAATTTTTTTCAAAATGTTTTTGCAAGCGGCTGATTTATTTTAACCTAAATTACTATCATGCAAATGTGGTGACCACACGGTGCTCATCCATTATTAAAACATTCAAATAATAAATTGCATCACACAAAGCAAGCAATCATTTTTTTTTTTTTTGGGTTTTCTTAAAAATTAGAATTCTTTTGTGAAAATGCACTTTTAAACTAAATGACTTAATCTTATTAATATGCAAATTTTAATTAAATAAGCCTATTATGCAAACTAACTATTATGCACCTCATGACCTAATTTCACTAATTAACAAGCTCTGATTTAAATAATCCTATTATGCAAACTAGTTAACATACACCTAGCATTTTGGATTTTTTATTGAAATTCAGAATTTATAAAGATCCTAATTAATCTATCTAAAATGGGATAATTTTCTAATTTATTCTAGGGATTAATTTGACTTAAACCCTATCCTGTCTTAGAAAATTATTTTTTATTTTTTATTTAAAAAAAAGGATGAGAATATGAAAATATGCTAATTATATCTCGAGACTCTAAAAAGGCTATTTAAGTCTAATCCTAACTTTTTTAAAAAAATATCTAAAAATGCAGTCCTAAAAATATTATCTAAAAATGCAATCCTAGAGGTATAACCCTAAAGATTTGATTAATTAAACCTACGTGTCTATTATATTAAACCTTAATGTCCTATATGCTTATGCAAATTTTTTGAATATTTTGATTTTTTTGATTTTTTAGTTTCTTTTTTAATTTTTTTTAAGTTGAATAATTGTTAAACAAGGATTAAATCTAAACAATTAATATAATCACTAAATAAAGGATCAAAATAATTGAAAAAATAACCTCGCGTCTCACAGGTTAAATTAACAATTATTCTAACCCTAATCATCACAACAACTTAAAATAATTAAAAAATCTAGTCCGAAGTCTTACGGATCAAATTAAATAATTATTATGATTTTAACAATTAAGATTCTACCAAAAAGCCCAAAAATTAAAAATAATTAGAAAAATGATCCGATGTCTCTCGGATCAAATTAATAATTATATTAATTTTTGACAAAATCCCTATGGATAATGCGTACTAAAGTCACAAATATTAACATTGAAAAAACCATGTTCTAACTTAAACAATAATAACAAAATTCAAAACACAATGAAATAACATAAAATAGGTAAAAGAGAGAAATAAAAATAAAACTATAAAAAAAACTACCTAAAGGAGGAGATTTGCAGCAGCGTTGGTGGGGTGCTGAACGAACAGTGACAAGCGTCGGGACTCCGGCGAGTGGCAACGTGATGGCGCGAGGGGACCGGCGGTGCAAGGGTGGCGAGTCCGGCGGAGCGGCACAGGCGCGGTGCAGATGGAAGAGGCGCAACGCGAACGCGAGGAGGAAGCAGCGAGGAGCGTTGGAGGTGCGGATGTCGTAAGCACGGGCGGGCGCGGCGTGGCGGAGGCGAGCGAACCAGCGAGGTGGCGGTGCGGAGGCGCGGCGGAGCTCGGAGATCGACGGGCGGCGTCGCGGGCGGAGTGGGGGTGTTGCAGCGGCGCGGTGTCGGCGAGGGCAAGAGCGCGGTCGTCGGGCGGCGGGTTTGAACTCCGGTGTCGGCTGGGCAATGGCGGGTCGTGGGTGAAGCGTGGCGACGCGGGGCCTGTGAGCGGCGGGGTGCTCGTGGTTTGCACGAGTCGCGGCTAGAGCAGAAGACGTCGGGTGCGGATTCACAAGCGTCGGCAGTGGTGTTGGTGCAATGCACACGGACGGAGGAGGTGTGACGCGAGCGTGGGCGAGGGGCCTCCACGCGAAGAAGACAAACAGTAGCTCCTGCTGCTTTTTCTTTTTTCTTTTTTTCTCTCCTCTCACCTGTCCACTCGCGAGAAAATATTGGGTGGTCCAGGACCACCACGTCAGCGTGGTCCCCGGACCACTCATATGGCGCCACATATGAGGGGAGGGGACAAAAAGAGAGAAAGAGGAGAGAGAGCGTCAGAGAAGTGGGCCCCGGTTTTCGTCCTTTGTCTGCGCTCCCCATACACGTGGCGCCGTGTGAGTGGTCCGGGACCACGCGACGTGGTGGTCCCGGACCACCCAATATTTTTCCGTCCACTCGCACGTCCCTCTCTCTCTGGCGTACTTTCTCTGCTGACTTTCGACTATTATTTTTGAACTCAAAAACCGTAGGAGAAAAGTCCCCCTAACATGAAATTTTTTTTCGATTTTTTTAATTCGCCCTCTGCCGTTCACGAAAGTTATGGCTCTTTTTATAGTGATTTTCAGATGGCCATTTTTATAGCAATTTCGACTTTCCATCTTCATTGCATTAAATCAAGGCTGCAAATCAAAGCATGATTTCGCAATTAGCTCGATCTTGCTTAAATTTCTTCCATCTTGCAAAATTCTTGCCCCTTATTCACTTGATTTCAAAATTGTTGCTGCATTTAACAAAATCCGAAATCCATCGAGAATCCCATATTTCCTTACATAATTCAATCGATCAATTTCCCCGTTTTCATTTTTTTTTCCTTTTATTTGTTCAAAATGCAATTTTATTTTTCTAAAATTAGGTGTCAACAATGTAAAACCATTTTCGGTGTTAAAATCCGACACTCGGGATTTTCTGAATAAATATTGAAATTCACAAATTTTGGAATAAATGACCAAATTCCAATCAGCACTCAAATTTTCACAATTTAACACTTGATTGAAGAAATTAACCACATCATTGCAATCAGCACGATATTCCGGTCACTTTGGCTACCCCGACCTGATTTCCGGAAAATAATTGAACTAATTACAATTAAATAAATCTAAACACCCCTTAGACGTCATTAGCCTACTAAGAAGAGTTTAGTACATAAACTCACCGGTTTAGCGCAAAAACCGGTTCACGGTGACAACGACTCGATGGCGACCAAAACTCGAGCCTACAGCGGCATGGGAGGTTGGTGGCTCGAGTGGTGCAGCGGCTGCGGGCACGGTGGAGACGGCTGAATCGGCACGGCAGTGGACGGCGGCTACGTGCGCTGCAAGGAGGAACGATCCCCCTCTTCCTCTTTCTCTCGCGCTCGTTTTCTCTCTTTCTCTCTCGCTCACGGTTTCGTTCTCGAGTCTTCTGTCTTCTCACGTCCATGGCCGGTTTTGTTCCTCTTTTGGTTGACTAGTTTAGTCAACACATGTAGGCGCGGTGGCGGCAAGAGGCGGAGCCGGGTGGAGAAGACGCGGGCCTTCATCCGGGTCTTCTCTTGCGCTGGCAAGAGGGCTGATGCGTGGCTTCCATTTAAACGACATCCCCGGCTTCGCTGTCCAGCTGAAGAGAAGCCGACCTTCATGCAGAGCACACGCCACCTTGCTCCCTCATGCAAGGACGTGGCAGCCTGGTCAATTCCCCTCCAATTGTTGACCCGCGAAGAGGAGAACGTGCACGGAGCATCTCGGTTCCACGGCCCTCATTCGTGTGGGCCACATACGTGGGCTTCACATTGCTGCAGGGAGGGGAATTCTACGTGGCTGCTCCTTCGGTCAACACTTCCCCTTTAATTGACCATCAAATGGACGTGCGTATGGCCATGCAAGCCAATGGTCTTCAAGTCTTCATGAATGAGGATAGATAGACATTTTTTTTTTTTTGATCTGAGAGGATAGATAGACATGGCTGCATGGTTCTGTACGTGAAGGGGGAAAAAGGCAACTTATTAAGACTACTAGCAAGTCAATTATCCTCCTTTGTTGACTCCCAATGGACGTGGCTTCAATCGCCGCATGGAGGAGGGAATTTTACGTGGAAGCATGGCCGAAAATGTGGTCATCGGTGAGGTCGTCTAAGAAGAAGGACGATGGTGGTGGGGTGGTATGAAACCGAGGTCTTCAACTCTGTTGATTTGTGAGGCCGCTTGGGGTTAACATGTCTTCATAGCCGACCGCGTTAAGCAAGAAAATTAGATGAGGAGCTATTACGAGAACATGACGAAACATGACGTTTCGTTACGGCGAGTGGGGTGATGAAACGGGGTCGTAATTGGTGTCAATGACGTAGTCCGACGACAAATTCGTCAACCTGTCTCGGACAGTTACATAATCGAGGTCTGATAAAATCCGGATGTCACACTTTGATCACTATCCTAGTTGAATCGCCCTATCTCCAGTCTCTAATCGATTTTTAATTGTGCCGCAATGATCCTTGCAGACTAGCACGGTCGAGCGCCGATTCCCGGTCGAATTCTCAAGTCTATTGCATTTAAAATCCCTTAACGGCTTCACCGGATAGGTTAGTTATTGTGACATCCTGAAATTCGACCCCGTTTCGATAAAGTGAAATGGGTATTTCGTCAACGTGCCTATGGTCCTTTTTCTCTGGGCTGATCACTCACGAGTTAATTAACCTATTAAGTGAAGCCGTTAAGGGATGTATCCGCGGTAAAATCCCTAAAAGCTACCTAATTGGTTGGATTTGACTAAAATCGCGTCTAATTGATTATAACCAGGAAATTGAATTCGATTTCGGGAATCGAATATTCGAGCGTGTCACAATTCATTTTTAGGATCCTGTTTCTTCATCCGTCAAATTATTGACAAGTCCGAAATTTCGAGAAAAAAATTATCGGAAGAAAAATTGAAGACCGGAAGAAATTAAAAAGAAAAGGGAAAATAATAGAAGTAATTTGAATAGTAGGATTTTTACTATTTGATTACTTTTATTTTCTTTTTCTCTCCTTTCTTTTTCTCTCTCTTCTCTCCTCTCCCCTACCCTTCGTGCGAACTCCCCCTCCCCATGCTGACCATTCCCCCTTTTTCCTCTTATTTTATTCTTTCTTTTTCTTTCTCTCTCTCTCTTTTCTCTCTCTTTTTCTTTTCCCTCGTGCGATTCTTTCCCCCACCGACCAAATGCCCTGCCGTCTTCCTCCTTCTTTTTCTTCTTTGACTAGTCAACCCTTATCTTCTCTCTCTCTCTCTTTTTTCTCTCTTCTTCTTCTTCTTCTCCTTTCCGTGCGTTCGAGCGAGCGAACCCGAAGCCGAAGAAGAACAGAAGCAGCAACTCGCCGAGACAGCAGCTAGCTACCGTCGCCGCCCCCACTCCGCCGCAGCTCGCCGCCGGGCCGTCGTCCGTGCACGCCCTCGCGTCCGCAGCTCACTGCCGTCCCTCCCCCGTGCGATTCCGGTCGGCCGCCCGGCTCGGTTTGGCCCCTCCGGTCGCCACTCGCCGCTGTCCCGACCTCCCTGGCATCCCCCTCACCCTCCACTGGCCCCGCCTCGCTGTTTTGGCCACCAGACTAGCTCCGGCCAGCAACAGCAACCCACGAAGTGGGTTTCCAGCAGCTTTAGGCCCGCTTTTGGGCCGTTTCTGGGCCCCGAACCCGAGTCGTGCTTTGGGGTTTACTGTTCCTCGCGCCATCCCCGTCGGATTGATCCGATTTGCGCGTGATTCCGGTGAGTAATCTCACTAATCCTTGCTTAGTAGACTAATTACACTTAAGGTTGTTTAGTTTTAATTAATTAGGTTTAGGTGGTTAGATTAGTATACATTAGTATTTATTAGTCAATTGTGATGTGAATTAGATAAATTGAGTGTGTATTTAGCAAGGAGACGTGGTCTACTATTTATTGAAGGTAGCTTGGGATTTTTCCCGACCCCTATTGGGCTTCAATTTGACAATTTGGGCCTATGTGGAATTTTTAGTAATTAAATATTATTTTTCGAAATTAATTTAATTAATTAATTATTTTCTGGAAATTCAACCGGGATGGTCGGTGGCCGAATTTTTATGCTGATGATCGTGGTGAAGTCTATTTATTTAACGAGTGCCAATTTGAGCTAAATTGGATTTATTGTAATTAATTATTAATTCTTGAAATTAATTATTTATTTTTTTATTTTCCGGAAATTCAACTTGGATGGCTAGTGGCCGAATTTTTATGCTGATAATCGTGGTGCATCCCGTTTATTTAATTGGGCTTTATTTTGAGCTAAATTGGATTTATTGTAATTAATTATTAATTTTCGAAATTAATTTATTATTTATTTATTTTTCGGAAATTAAGGTTGGGTTAGTTGACGACCGAAATTTTGTGATGATCGTCGTGGTCAAGTCCGTTTATTTAATGGAGTTTTATTTTGTGTTGAATTGAATTATTTGCGAAGGATAGGAATTATTCTTTAATTGGAAAATCATTGGTTATTAATTGAAAAATAATCGGGCATCGGTTGATAATGCCAAAACTATTTGAGTGAACTATCGAAAATGTGAGAGTTATGAAAATAAATTATTAGATTTTGACTAAGGCCAGTCGTGTGCCCACGCACGATATTTTATCGGGTATTTTTAATACGAATAAATGAGCCCAAGACATTACTTTAATTGAGGAAGTTAAGTGCGAGGCATAATGTCATTGGGCCGTGAGGGATTAATCGTGTGTTGGCTTATAGTTGAAGCAAGATGATTATTGGAAGTTGATGTGATGTGTGTTGTGTTGAGGGAAACCAATGGATCATGAGCAGGTAAAGGACTAAGTACTACACAAGTAGAAGACTTCGTGTGAGTTACCTCTAGCGCCTTATACCATTGCTTATTGTAGTTAAGGGCTAAGTGTTACATGGCGACCTGAGTCGCATGGGAATTACCTCTAGTGCCTTGCAGCATTGTTATGCATAGTAAAGGGCTAAGTGCTACACGATGGCAAGACCTCGTGTGAGTCACCTCTAGCGCCTTACCCTATCGCATTTTGTAGTGAAGGACTAAGTACTACACGATAGCGAGATTTCGTGTGAGTTACCTCTAGTGCCTTATACTATTGTTATTTGTGGTCAATGACTAAGTACCGCACGATGACGAGACTTTGTGTTAGGGTCACCTCTAGCGCCTTGAGCTTATATTTGAGTGGGAATGTTGAATTGGTATGTTGAAATTAATTATCGAGTATAGATGGAATCACAGATATGATTTGATTTTTTTTTTTTTTGGTAACCCAGGGGAACCCTGCACAGCCGACAGCTGGGAGTAAACCCCTAGGGAGGCGTAGGAAACCACCACCTACGCACCCCGGGTAAGTTGCCAAGTGTCTCCACCTGCCTCCCTGCCACTTGCGTCGCAGGGGCTTCGAACTCCGGCCTCCAGCATGGAAGTCCAGGAGCCTACCAGCGGAGCCACCCTTGCGGGTGGTACAGATATGATTTGATTCGTTTCTCATGGATTGACTGATTGAACTGAATTGGCCGGGGAAGGGTCATCGTTGACATGTAATCGACTAGGTCGATTGATCATTGTTTTGATTTGATGTTGTGAACTGCTTTATTGAATGGAAATGACCATGAGTGGTCTTGTTTACGTGTAATCGATTGGGTCGATTTGATCGATGCTTCGATCAGTGATGAGATTGCTTGGGTGTTTATTTGAATTATGCTAATATGCAAGTGAAATCTGAGGCCAAGGTAAGTCCTCCGACTCATGTGGTGCATAGGTAGCCGTAAGGTGTATTGGTTTACTAATTGAGTCTTAGTGGGGTAGAACTTGCTTTGAGACGTAGTCTCATCCCGGTTTGGAGAAATCATTTCAGGCCCTTAGAATGGCGGGACCTCCACCTCCTCGTCCTCGTATGCATTACGGTGTCCCCGACATATTTCAGAATTTGAGACCCATTTCCTAGGGGTGAGCGTGGTTCTGGGTAGAACCGGGAACCGGAACCGAACCCGAGGAGGTTCCGGTTCGGTTCCGGTTCTAAGGGGACCGGTTCCGGTTCCTGTTCTCTTTTTCCGGGAACCGGCGGTTCCCGGTTCTGGTTCCGGTTCCCATATGAACCGGAACCTGAGGAACCGGAACCAGCAAAGTTAAAAAATAAAAAACCCTAACCCCTTCCGCGCGAATTTCCCCCCTTCAATTTTCCCCCTTTCCCTTTCTTTTTCTCTCTCTCTTTTCTGCCCTTTTTCCTCCTCACGTCACTTCCTGCCCCCACTTTTTCTTTTCCCCTCTCTCTCTCTCCTCTTTCCTCCTCTCTCAGCCGAACCCTCCCACCTCTATCTCTTCTTCTTCTTCTTCTTCTTCTTCTTCCTTCCTCTCGCCGGTTCTTTGCTTCACCCACCACCACACCGCTGCCCCACGCCCTACTCACCACCACCTCTTGGCCAGCGAACCCCCACCACCCACTGCTCGTCCGACAAGCCGTCTCACCGTTGAGCCCGACGAGCTGTCTTGCCGTCCGCGCCGCCGTGAGGCACCGCCGCCGTCCCCAAGCCACCGTCACCACCTCTTGCTGCCGCTTGCTCGGTTGTGCAGGCCGTTGTTGCTCGAACCGTCACCACCTCCGCCCGAACCCGGAACCTGTTAGGTTAAGCCCCAAATTAATTTACCTGTCTCGGTTCCCACTTTCACTTCGCACTTCCTCTGTCTCGCCCGACGTTGCTCACTATGCTCCGTGCTCGCCCTCGACGAGTTCCTCGACGAATCTCCACACGGAGTCGGGCCTCAAGTCCCTCGACGAGTTCCTCTCCGGCAAGACCTACATCTCCGGGTAAAGCTTGTCTACAAGAAGCCGGCGAAGAAGACGACCGCATCCCCATCTTCGTCGGCTCAGAGGACCTCGCGTGGAACCATGTATCATCCCACCCGAGGCAGCGTTCGCGGTGGCAAAGACCGTAGCTCTCTCTCTCTCGCATCGTTCTTTTTAAGCTTTTGAGCATTTGTGTTGTATTCTCTTTGCTCGATTCGAAAGCGCGGGGCTTTGAAGCTTGGGCTGGCTTTCGCCTCCTCGACAACAAGATTCTCATCCTCAAGGTCTGTCCCTCTCTTTGGATGTGACATCCAGATTTTCGGGTTCTAATTTCGACTGGATAAATAGAGCCGTTTACGTTCAATTGAAGCCATGGATTGTGAAATTGGGATACAAGTGGGCTACATTGGTAAGGAAAAATACCAATTGGAATGATGAGGTGTTGAATGAAATTATGGGAGTCAATTTGATTTAATTCAAGAGGAATTAAGGCCCAATTGGAAAGAAAACCTAGCAAATTCGTATGCCACACATACCCCCATATTTTAGCTTACCTAAATGCTTCTAGAAGGGGCAAATTTGTCTTTGAATTGTGAGTGGATGACAGCCCATGGTGGCCCACGTGCGGATGACCTAAGAGAGAGAGAGAGTGAGAGAAAAGAAAGGGAAATTGGGTTTTTCTTCCTCCCCTCTCTCCTCCGTCGAGCATCTCCATCTTCTTCCCTTTTTCTATGGCTTTCTTCTTCAGCAGCAACCGAAGACCAACGAAGACTGAGCTGCAGTCATCGCCTCTCGCCGTCATCGTCGCACGCCCGCAAGCACCGGAGCTGCTCGCGAACCCGAGCCCGCCGCCGAACTGCCGTCCGCGCATCTCCGCCCCCTCTCCCTCCTCGGTTCGAACAAAATGAAAGCAGAAATGAAGTAGCAACCATCGTCGGTTGAAGGAGCTGCAATCGCGCCGGAGCTGCCATCGCCGCCGCACATCGCCTCGCCGCCGTTCGCCTCACGCTCGCTGCCGTGCGCCGTCTCCGTTGCCCGATCGAGCTCTTGTCCGGCCTCTGTTTCGCCTCTCTGTTCGGTCTCGTTCGGCCACCTCGGGCCGCGCCCGACCTCCTCCGGCCACCATCCGGCCTCACCGAGTCCTCTCGCCCTCCACCGGCCTTGTCTAGCTCGAACCGGTCCCGAATCTGCCCCGACCAGCAGCGATCAGAGGGTTGCAGAAAATGGGTATCGCAGAGGGTTTTAGCCCGTTTTGGCCGCCTTCCCGAGCCCGGATGCTCGGCCCGCTTTGAGGAAAGTTGATCCTCGCGTCGAGCTCGTCGTTTTGAGTGAGTTTTACTCACTAATGCCTTCTTAGTTTGCTAATTACGCTTAAAGGTTGATTAGTGTTAATTAAGTGTAATTAGGTTGTTAGATTAGAATTGATTAGTGATTATTAGTTAATTGCTTTGCATATTAGTTGTGTGATTAGTGTAATTAGATAGAGAATTGCCTGTAGTATTTATTGGATGCTTCTTGGGATTTTTCCCGTCCCCTATCGGGTGTTTATTAAGCGATTCGGGCCTAGGTGGTATTTTTTAGGAATTAAATATTAATTTTCGAAATTAATTATTTAATTATTTATTTCCCGGAAATTCAATTGAGATGGCTAGTGACCGGGATTTTATGCTGATGATCGTGGTGCAGACCGTTTATTTAATTGAGCTTTATATTGTGCTAAATTGAATTTATTGTATTTATTTATTTAATTTTCGAAATTAATAAATTAATTAATTATTTTTCGGAAATTAAGATTTTGATGGCCGACGACTGAAATCTCGTGCTGACCGTCGTGGCACAGTCCGTTTATTTATTTGAGCTCTACGTTGTATGGAATTGAATAAATTGTGATATTTTAGGGATTTACCCTAATTTGATTGGAATTGAATTGAGATATGAATTGGTTTATATATATCTATCAGCTTGGGCGAGCAATTATGATATACACATATACATATATATATGGCAGCTTCTGGTGAGCTAAGATCGTTTTATCAGCTTGTGCGAGCACGATCTATATATATATATCAGCTTGTGAGAGCAATGATCGTTTATCAGCTTGTGAGAGCAACGATCCATATATCAGCTTGTGCGAGCTATCATCTATGTATATATCAGCTTGTGCGAGCTACCATCTATATCAGCTTGTGAGAGCATTGCATCCATTTCAGCTTGTGCGAGCCATAATTGTACTTGATGGATGAATAGATGGTATGGTTTAATAGATGATATGAATTGATAGATATGTGGATCGTATGATATCAATTGGATTGACTGAATTGATAGACCGATGGGTATGTCGGTAGATTCAGCTTGTGCGAGCATTGTTTGAATATTGAATTGTTTACGTTGGCTCTGTGATCAATGTATCACCTTGGCGAAAAAGACACCCGAGAGCATAGTAAAGTGTTCACTGTACGTCACCTTGGCGAATCGACGCCCGAGAGCATTGATGGAGCTCTGTGACTAAGTGCGGGCATCTAAAAGGGCACGTGGGCTCGGTGACTTGATGTATCACTTTGGCGAAAAGGTCGCCTGAGAGAATGCACGTGGGCCCAAGGTTCGAGGCACGTGGACTCGGAGACTTGGAATGTCGTCCTAGAGAATGCACGTGGCCTCGCTTTTAGATACTCCTCCGTGGAGAGTGATTTGTATGACATGTAATCGACTAGGTCGATGCTTTGATTTGATGTTGTGAATTGGTTGATTGATTGGAAATGACCGTGAGTGGTCTTGTTGGCATGTAATCGACTAAGTTGATTAGATCGATGCTTCGATCTGTGATGTGATTGCTTGTGTGCCTATTTAATCTGTGCTAATATGCAGGTGGAATCTGAGGCCAAGGTAAGTCCTTTGACTCATGTTGTGCATAGGCAGCCCTAAGGTGTATTAGTTTACTAATCGGGTCTTAGGAGGTAGAACTTGCTGAGACGTGGTCTCAGTGGTTATTGAATAACCATTTCAGGACCTGGATGAGGAGCCTAAGTAGCATGAATCGACGAGGAGATCCTTGTTGAGGAACCCGAAGAGGAGTACGTGGAGGAGGACCCCGAGTATGACATCGAGTACGACCCGGATGAGGACCGAAATCCTATCCTGTCTTGTCGGACCTTGTTTGCATGTAAAAAGTTGTAGTTGTGAATTTTTTGTGAGAAAAATGTATGGCCTGCTTTTCTATCCCATTGCTTTATTGTTTGGGGATTTATAACTGCTTCCGCATGTGCTATAAAGAATGAAAGGGTCGGCGATACATAGTCCTGGGATATCGCAATTTAAAATCAACCAAGAGTAAGGGATGTGTGCGTGCACGAGGGTCGGGCGTGACATTGGACGTCGATGGCTTTGGTTGGATTTGCTAGGGCTCGTGGCGCGGGTTTACTCATTGTTGGGGGCTTCGTGCTTCGGCTCGTGCGCGGGGTTTCTTTTGAATCTTAATTTGGGATCCGTGCATTGATGGGGGTTTTGATGGGATTTCGTTTGTTTTTTCTGTTTTGTGATGGTAGGAGGAGATGCGAGGACGAATCTGGAGCTGGAGTCGTATAATTGATGAAGAATTCACAACGATTCCCCTTGATGGAAGACTACAATGCCACAGAGAACTGAGGTCACTCAACCGGGCCAACATACAGCATTAAATGGTGCTACTCACGGACACCATTCAACATGAGTATGTCTTATGAAGGGCAAAAATATACTGAGCTCATACCTGCAAACACCGATTTAGCCGATGGTGATAATAGGAACTCCAAGCAGCTGCTCAAAAGTTCCTTTAACAAGTTGCAGCACATCCTCTTGCCACCAGACAACAAAATCCAACATGGCTTCTACCAAAGAAGATACGTCTCAAGTCTGAACACGAATCATGAGGCCAATACCCCAATACCCGCAGCAACAGCAAATGCGGGGCCCAAAGTTTCTGCGTGTTAAAGAATCCGGGGTGGAAGACTATCAACTCTTTCATACTCGTCGAATCTATCTTAATGTTCTTCACGCCCTTGCAGAAATCCAACACAGGGGACTCTAAAACAGGGCTTCCCCATAATTCCGCATCGTTGATTCACAAGGTAATATGACATTTAGAGCCGTAAAATGTCTCTTTAACATCGAGAAAAGACTGACTGTGGTTAATCCATGGTCCTGCCCATATCAAACTTAACATGTGAATTTATGTTGCAGATATATGTTCACTTCGGGTAGATGTGGAGAGACGGCTTTTTCTGTTATCCGGTATGTTTCTTGTTCTATCTTCGTCATTTGCTGTGCTCTTTTTGGTAAAGAGGATTGCATGTCCATTAGCCGCCATCACCAGAGACTACACTAAATGATAGCTCATGTGGTTACTAATCATGAATTGTCGGCCCTGTGTATACCAATTTATTGATTGATCTTCCCATGAAAGGAGAACAATCTTGTTTACTGCCCATTTTCAGGAAATGACACCTGAAGCAGATATAATATCCACAAGATATACAAAAAGCATTATTAAATCATGTGCAGCTGTCTTATATTGAAGCTCAGACAAGGATGGATGACAGGTAATCATGTAAATGTTGAGAAGGCTATTCCTTTGTTCATATGAGCTCTTTTCTGGTGTATAACCTCTCACACATTGTACTAAACTTGTTCGATTAATCAACATGCTATTTCCACATGACTTATCCTCTGTTCAATAAATTTTCACGTTAGCATAATTCGGCAATTTCCTATTCTTGTTGTTGAGTCTTTCATGAGTCTTCCATTTTTTAAACTAAAAATGAAAAAAAAAAAAAAAAAAACTTCGTTGGAACCTGTTGGAACACGGAACCGACTCCGGAACTGTGACGGGGTAGGTTCCGGGTTCTTGGTTCTGACGGGTAAGTTCCGGTTCCAAAAATGAGGAACCCGTGCCCGAGGGTAGGTTCCAGGTTCCAAGCGGAACCTGTAAGGAACCGGGAACTGCTCACCCCTACCATTTCCACGTCCATCCTCACCCAGAAGGATTAGTATACGTATTAGTTCAGTCAACCATCTGGGTTAACGTGCGGGAGGAAGACCAGAGGCCCTACAGGTATCGATCTTGGTACCGTGATTATTTTGATGGACGTAGAGAAGGTCCTATCCCGGAAGAGGACGTGCCTTTTGATGTGATGGAAAAGGAGAGGGAACAGCTGATCGAGTGGATGGATCAGTAGTGGACGCGAGGGACCCGCAACAGGAGGCCGAGGCTCGCACTCCCGTATATTCAACCGAGGAGGACATTGGGCATGAAGGTAACGGTGAGATGCCGCATCAGGAGGTGGAAGGACTGGAGGAGGACGAAGATTGTGGAGCAGCTGAAGAGATGCCTAAAGATGAGCCGGTGTCTAAAGCTGAGGATGAAGCTGAAGAAGAGAATGATCTGAGTGAAGAGGAGTCAGAGGAGGATCAGGATGATCCTGAGTATGACCCAGATGAGGATTGAAATCCCATCTCTTGGTGAACCCTTGTATATGTGTAGATAGAGTGAGACCTTGAGGTTATGAATAATTTGTGATGTGCTCTGTCTAATGTCATGTATAAAGGTTTGATTATAGATTTCAATATGAAAAATATGACATGCTTTTCTATCTCATTGTTTTATTGTCTGGGGATTTATAACTGCTTCCGCATGTGCTTAATGAATGAGAGGGTCAGCGATACATAGTCCTGGGATATCGCATTTTAAAATCGACCAATTAGAAGGATGTGTGCGTACCCGAGGATCGAGGCGTGACAATTATCTCTTGAGTGGCCATCTCAGAGAAAAACACTATAGTCACGTTGATGAAAGGCCTGACTTATTCGATTGAAATCGGGCCTGAAAATCAGGATGTCACAAGCATAGCCCAAATGGCCGGCATCGGCTGGCCTTCACATTAGTGCTCACCGCATTAAGTTAGTTGGATGAATTGAATTGACACAATTATAAAAAATGTTTAGGACGGAATTAGCACCAAAAAAAAGAACTATTTTGATAATTTTTCTCTGATTAATATTGGTGTGCTAGTTCTGGCCTTGCAAACATTAAATTGAAAGAATGTTCAAGGTTAGTGATAGCTAACGTAGTCGTTGACTTGTTATGACCAAAATATCAAAATTAGAAGTTAAAAATCTGACAAGGGCTAAGTTATCTCTAGTCAAAGTCCATCAGAACTCAGCTCGCGGACTTCAATTCAACACAAAAAGTAGAGAACAAGATTAGGAGTGTCAATGTCAATGTGCAAAAATCCCAGTTAAGCAATTTTTAAACCAATAAAAAAAGTATTTTTATATTCCATGTATTCCCCATTAGTTTGATAACAAATTTCGACATATCATGAATATTAAAATCTCTAAATGCATCATATTAACAAGGGTTAGAATTTACTCGCATGTATCAAATTAAGATTGTAAACCCATGGTAGATCATCATCCCCAAAAATTACAATTACCAAATGTGTTTTTTTAGATTCATATCATATTGAAATTAGGATTTTGTTTATATCTACTTTCATAAACATATAAAAAAAGATCAGTATCATTTGGAGAAATAACTTAATTATTTTCAATTTTGATGTGAACTACAAAAGAATCTTTTCAAGATCATCCTATATGATGATTTACACAAAAAAGGAAGAAAAATCGAGAACAGATTTTGGCTAATTGATAGCACTCTTCCTTCGAAATTCACAATTTTTTTTCCAATAATAACAATTTATTCATCACATATCATTTTTGTAACCTTCTTTACGAAACATAATTTCCCTTTTTGTCTTCACAAGTAATATAGATCCCACGAGTTCTAATTAATAGTACATCCTCTTTTCTATTATCAATAAATTACATAATTAGTCGTAACATTTATTTAACGTGGGCGTAATTTTCCTTTTGATAGCCACAAATTTTTTTGATCATATAATTTGTAATTTTCCACGAAAATTAAGAACTACCCAAGTTGATAAAAAAAATTTATGCTATCAATAGTGAAATATTCTTGACTCATCCTAACTTTAGTTAAAATAAGAAAATGGAAATTGGAAGTTTGATCATTTTTTATCCAAATAATCCAATTTCTCAGAAATTAAAATAAGGAAGATGGAAAGCATCTCAGTTCAGCTCCGAGGTTGGTTCCCTTGTCAAAGCTCATTCTGCTCAGGAAGAGAGAGAGAGAGAGAGAGAGAGAGAGTGAAGGAGGAAGGAGATGGAAGTGAGAGAATCGTGCAAAGCTCAACGTCGGTTAGGGTTCTTCTTCCTCGTCGTGGCTCTGGTTTTGATCACCGCCGTGGACGCCTTCGTCCACAACTACTTCAACGAGGCCTTCACCTCCCGCTCCAACACCTTCTTCTTCCACGGCGGCAGTGAGGGCCTCCGCGCCCCCCGGTCCGCGATCCCGCCTTCCTCCTCCACGACGGCGTCTCCCAACATCACGACCGGCCCCAAGGGGAAGTCCTTCATCAGGTACAGATTCCTTCGTTTCGGTGGTTTGCTGGCGTCCCGAATGGATGCTCCGTCTTCGTTTTGGTTTCCGCAACGTTGTGCTGCAGCCATGCGATCGTTTGAACTCACTTAGATTCTATATGGTTTGTACGTATATCCGCGGAAGAATGCAATTGAAGTCCTTTGGATGAAACGTCTGGAGTCGGCCGCGGGTTCGCTAGAGGATTTCCCACGTTTTGATTTGAGTTTTAGGGCTTAATTGGGAATTTTAGGAGTCGATTACGCTTTGGAGTCGAAGCGCAGGGCTAGATTGCGTTCATTACATAAGGTTTAGGACTTAAGGTGCGGGTTACTCGTTCTCTTCTTATCGTAGATGGGGTGCTGGAATTTGTTTGTTTTACTCTGCGTCATTGACCAAGTAGAGCTTTCACTGGAGGTTCGAGAAGTCGATGATTCGTTACGAGGTTATGATGGAAATGGCAATTGTAGTCCCCCCCGGATTGTTGCTTGCTGTGGAAAAACTGTTTTATAGGTCGATTGTATGTCGGGTTGTCTAAGGAAAAAAGCTTTTTATCTATTGAAATCTGAGCAACAAGTGATTTTTAAGTGCTTTGCTGCCTCTAAATTATGCTGATGTTCTTTCTATTTGATGGTTCATGTAATGTAAGCAGCATATTTGGACCTCTTGGTGTGCCTACTTTCCTTTCTTTTTTTTTTCTTTTATGTGCCAGCTACCTGCTCTATAGACACGAACGCATGTGTTTGCACAATTGCTTGAACTTTGTGCATATTGTTACTGGATTGGAGACAGACAGTATTATAGTCTCTGTTTACTTCGCAAACCCTCATCAATCTCGGTTTGAAGGTTTTCCCTACGATTATTGATATTGATTCGATTTCTTTATCTTGATTCCCCAACTTAGGCCTGATGATGTCACCTTCATAAGGAGAAAGGAGTCTACTGATGCACAAAATGGAATGCAAGAGAATAGTGGCTCGGTGGAGGCTATCATACTTGATATAAAAGATCGGAAGTGCTTATTTGAAATCTGATACGATCTGTTGCACTCCGCAGTTGGCTGATGAGAAAGCCTGTAAATTAGGTCAAGTTATTATTCAGAGAAACCCAGATAACCCCGAATGGCCTAGACGCATAACAACTTCCTTTGCTGGGAGAAATCAAGAAACAAAGACTGCTAGCGTGACTGTCGAGATCGATAAGACGGGGATGTACCACTTGTATTTTATGTTTTGTGATCCACATCTCAAGGGTACTATAATTAAAGGGAGGACAGTATGGAGATATCCAAGTGACTGCTCGAATTTTGTCGGGCTTGGCCATGGACAGTCGAGCTTCCAAACATTGTTTCGTCAGCAAAGTTTAGCGCTGGAGATGCCATCAAAGCAAAGCGTAACAGCTTTACCAAAAACAAGCAAAGCGTAACAGTGACTCTTGTTTATTACCTTTATCTTTCATCAACTCCAATCAATGCGTTCTCAGGTTCTTTGAAGGAAAAACAAAACCAACATCATAAGGGGAAAATTTCAGGAAAAAGAAAAAACCCACCATAATCGCGAAAGCGATGAAGGCTGCAGAAAAGCTAGAGATGATGAAGCATTGATTAGAGACGTTCGTCTCAGATGGTGCAGACAATTTCTGCATCAGGGCTACCAGCAGAGTCATCTGAGCTTGAAACCGATGAGCCAGACGGAAGATAATAGATATACAGCCTCTGCGAGAGAAGATGATGAAGAGGAAGCTTTTTAGCCATGTGGCGGGAGATCTGAGCCTAAAGGCGGGGAGTTGAAAAAAGGTGGTGCACTAAGGCTGTTGAAAGTTCAGACCCAGACCTAGAGGCGCTGTGGTTGGAGATTAATATCGGCGAGGTTGACGAAACTCAAGCGGCTGTGGCCGAACTTGAAGACTCGAGTAGCCATGTCAGCCATGGCCGCAAGCTTAGTGAAACTGGAGTGGCCATGGCCGGAAGCGGTGGTGGTTTTAATATTTTTAGCTTTTTTAAATAACTTTATAATAATTCTTACCCTTTCTTTATTTTTTAAAATCTTTTTATCATTCTTCTTTTAAATCTTCAATTTTTTGGTTTCTAACAAGGCACATGGCTTTAGAAAGTGATAAAAATTGTCAGGCCAGTACTTTTAGTTCATCAAAATAGATGAAATTAATAAATGACTTGATTACACAAATTTGAGAAGTTTTTGAATTTAATTATGTATATATTTTAAAAATCAGTATTTTCGTTTTCTTTATTTATTTTTCTTTCCTCTTCATCTTCTTCTTGGTGCTATCTCTCTTTTCGTTCTTTTTTATTTGTTTTTACGTTGTGCTGACTAGCTACTTGGGCGAGGCGATCGCGGCTTCTCGCCCTTGGCCAGCAAGGCTGGCCTTGCCCGAATTTGGCTGGCCTCCAACAACAACCACGGGATATCAAGAATCCTCTGGCGCCAAGAGCGTTGTGCTGCCACAAGAACACAAACGCAAAGGGGGCAATCCACACCACGGAGAGAACTGTCTTGTGCAAGGAGACACAAGGCCTAGGGTTTCCACCATAGCTAAATGAGTTAGAGTTGATTTTGCGCACGAAATTGAATTCAACTGTGAAACATGAGCACGATTTAGAGAGAGAGAGAGAGAGAGAGAGAGAGAGAGAGAGAGAGAGAGAGAGAGAGAGAGAGTACCTACGAATTGAGAGGAGTAATTGAGTGAGCTCGAAGATGAGAGATCAACTGTGGAAATGGCGATGGCTGAGGGTGAGGCAACATGATGGTTTGGGCCAAGTCAACCACGCTGGCTGCAAGCAAGGCCACATTGCCCAATTGTGGATGAGCCTCGCTCATAGCCACGATGACCTCTTCTAGATCTAGGTGAGGGCTTCACAGCCCTCATGCAGTGGCCAATGAGCTCTAACAGCCCTTGCTGGTCATAGTAAAAAAGAAAAAAAAGGAAAAAGAGGAAAAAAAATGAACAGAGAAAAAGATGAAAGAGAAAAAAATGAAAAGAAAAATGAAAACAGAAATACTCAAAAATGCCCCCATCATGCCTTTGGAAAGTGGCACATGAAGTTCACATGCTCACTCAAGCCCTTATAAGAGACTAAGTGATCGCTTCATGCTATTATTAATACTAAGTGATCACTTTAAATCCTTATGTGAGGAAAAATTCACTTGGGATCCTTTATGGAAAAGGGTCCATTTTAAGCCTTTATTAAAATTTATCTTTATTTGGATGTTTCTTTTTTTTTTTTTTTGGGGGAGGGGGAGGGAGTTTTCTTTTACGTACCCCGAGATTGTCAACTTTCTTGCAAACAATAAAGAAAGATTTCTTCTAATTTTGGTTGCAATATTTGATTGTACTCTTGTAGATCTTAGTAACTTTCTTATGCAGCTAACCTGCTCGATTGCTAGTTTGATGACTATGGCATGAATTGCATACTTCAAGTTTTCTTTTATGTACTGTCGAGATTGTCAACTCTCAATATTTGATTGTACGGCAAACAAAACAAAGAAAGATTTCTTCTAATTTTGGTTGCAACATTTGATTGTACTCTTGCAGATCCTAGTAACTTTCTTATACAGCTAACCTCCTTGATTGCTAGTTTGATGACTATGGCATGAATTGCATACTTCAAGTTAAGCATTGCTTGATTGTATTTATCTTGGGAAAAGTACCCAAAAAAAAATCAATTATACTTATGCCAATTCAGTTTTAAACATTTCAATTGTCCCAATTGTTGGAATATCCCAAATAACATGCAAGGTGGATACAAAATTATCAACAAATTGACCTATCTCCTCATCATGCAAATCCCTAACAATCGATACTAATTGGCAATGTCTAAGGTGGAATATCATCTAACAAGTAGACCCCAGACTTCCTTTACTTTATCAAGACAACCAAATTGAAGTTTGGTAGATGGAATCAAACTACTTCGGAACCATGTTAAGATGAGATGATTCTTACTATCCCACTTCTCCAAATATTTAATAAATTTGTCCTCAGATTCACCAATAGTCTTATCATTAGTGCCGAAACCTGTGTCCACTAAAAAAATTGATATTTCTTAAACCTGCAAAATATAACTTGGACCATTTAAAATAATATGAATGGATAATGAAATTTCCAATTTATCCATTGTGTGCACTTTACCAAAGAAAACAGTAGAAAGGATAAAGAAAGTGAAAAAGCTGACACCTTGGAAGACAGAAATAGAAAAAAAAAAAAAGTAAGGTTAAAAAAGACTCGGAACGTTGGAATTAAGAATTGGTCCAAAGCTAGTTGAATCGGATAAATAGGGAAGAGAGCAGTTTAGTTGGATAACTAAATTGGTTTTGCCTAGGAGGATGAATCAGTTCGGTCTGCAAAGGAAGAACTGGCTAACTATGTAGGCTATGCATCAAAGGTTGACGTGGTTGATGATGTGGTGCTTGAGAGTGCTAGTATGAACAAAATAAAGGAGTTAGGGAAGAGAATAAGAACACAAGATTTATAGTGGTTCGGCTTAATCCAAGCCTACGTCCACTCTCCCCACGATAACAGCCTTCTTGGCTGGATTCCACTATGCAATCAACAAGAGATTACAACTTCGAGTGCAAACACTTAGTAGTAGATCACACTATCTCACTAAGTCACTCTTTCGGTATTTCTCTCACGATTACAAACGTTTAAGCTCTCAAGAGACAAGTATATGATCGAAAGTCGCTCAGACTTTGGAATTATAAATTCTACGCTCCGTCTCTTACTTGCTCATCGGTCCATGATCTCCTTAAATACTCCTCCACTTCCAAACTACCCGTTGGACAGTATCCTGGAGAAATCGTTTTCCAATATACCCATTGGACAGCTCTGTATTTAGAAGATTTGGTAGCCGTTGAGTGACAAAGGTAAAATCCCAAATTGATTCCGATCGCCCATACAAACGAAATCTTGGTTTCCATAAGTAAAGCTTATTCGTATAAAAAGTCCTTATCTTCAAGATCCAATCGTCAATCAAATAGATTGAACCAATCAAATCAATCTTGATGTAGAATCCAAACCAGATCAATAGCCGTTATATGATTGGGCTTGAGTTACGATTCATTGAATCTGGATGTAAAGTCTGATAGCCATAGACTTTACAATCTGAGTCTGTAGACTTTACAATCTGGGTCTGAACATATCTGCTTCTGAACAGATTTAGCTTTAAGGTCGTACCTAGTTCGAATAAGTCAAGATAGAGTCTATCTTCCTGGTTCGCTTCAGCATAGAGTCTGTCTTACGGTTCGGCATTCATGTTCGATCCGGAATTAGTCGAGTTGACAGACTTCGATGTAGAAACAGACTTTGAGTCTTGAGTCTCGCGTCTTCGGACTTTGAGTCTTGAGTCCGCGGTCTTGACTTTGACATAGAAGTCTGGAAATCTTCAAAACATACTCTGGACATATGTTACGTTCAGTCTTCTGGTCGTCTTCTGACTTTGATAATATCCTCTACATGTTCTATCATCTGCATGGTCTATTACTCAACCATCAAACATGTTAGTAGCCTTTGATTTATTTTGTCATCTTCAAAACATCATAAGGGATTTCCTAACAATCTCCCCTTTTTGATGATGACAAAACAATCTCTGAATATGCAGATTGTGTAAACATGCTTTTAAAAATATTAATTTAAATCAAAGGATATCAGAAGATAGCAAATAGATTGAGCATAACAATATATAGAAAAATAATCGCAGCTCAATAATATGCCATAGATAATATCAACCAATTAACACATGCATATTCATATATTCTCCCCCTTTTTGTCATAATCAAAAAGCGATAATAATGGAAAAAAAGTATCACGTAGAGAATTATAACAAAATCTCGCATGAATCACAATTTCCAAAAATCAGCTTTTATAAAACAAGTCGAATATTAAAGATATGCAATATAGCTCACTTCGATCATATATATATCAGCAAATATCCAAAAAAAAAATCACAGATGCATCATGAAATTCACGTACCCTTTTTGTCATAATAGAATGATAATGTCAATAAAAGATTTGTTAATGACAAAAGGTAATAAAAGATGCACTAACCGGATTTTTTGAACAAATTCTGACACATTTACCTTTCATTCCATCTATAATAAGATCACGATCAATCCAAAAATATTTTTCCATAATTGATCAATGCTCCCCCTCAATTTGTTGCCTTTTTGAGATGATCACGATTCTTTTCCTTTTCTTTTGGATTCAATTTCTCCCCCTCGATTTCCTCATCGGATTAAATTACGTGCAGTCGGACTCGATTCCGAGTCGTGTCTAAGTCGGACTCGAGATTCTGAATGTTCCATCAAGCATAAATTTTCTTGCTCATCATCTTCTTCTTTTTTGTTCTTTTCTGGCCATTCTACTTGTATTTTCTTCCATCGAAATATGGTGGCCTTGTGTTGTTTTGCCCTTCCATAAGACCTAGTGCCAATATACTAGCCATAAAGAATCTTTAGCTCAAAAGTAAAAACACTTTTATAAACCGAGCACTTGGCTCTGATACCAATTGAGAGTGCTAGTATGAACAAAATAAAGGAGTTAGGGAAGAGAATAATAACACAAGATTTATAGTGGTTCGGCTTAATCCAAGCCTACGTCCACTCTCCACGATAACAGCCTTCTTGGCTGGATTCCACTATGCAATCAACAAGAGATTACAACTTCGAGTGCAGACACTTAGTAGTAGATTACACTATCTCACTAAGTCACTCTTTCGGTATTTCTCTCACGATTACAAACGTTTAAGCTCTCAAGAGACAAGTATATGATCGAAAGTCGCTCAGACTTTGGAATTATAAATTCTACGCTCCGTCTCTTACTTGCTCATCGGTCCATGATCTCCTTAAATACTCCTCCACTTCCAAACTACCCGTTGGATAGTATCCCGGAGAATCGTCTTCCAATATACCCATTGGACAGCTTTGTATTTAGAAGATTTGGTAGCCGTTGAGTGACAAAGGTAAAATCCCAAATTGATTCCGATCGCCCATACAAACGAAATCTTGGTTTCTATAAGTAAAGTTTATTCGTATAGAAAGTCCTTATCTTCAAGATCCAATCGTCAATCAAATAGATTGAACCAATCAAATTAATCTTGATGTGGAATTCAAACCAGATCAATAGCCGTTATATGATTGGGCTTGAGTTACGATTCATTGAATTTGGATGTAAAGTCGATAGCCATAGACTTTACAATCGAGTCTGTAGACTTTACAATGGGTCTCGAACATATTCTACGCTTCCGAACAGATTTAGCTTTAAGGTCTATACCTAGTTCAGCTTCAGCATAGAGTCTATCTTCTGGTTCAGCTTCAGCATAGAGTCTCGTCTTCAGTTCAGCATTCATGTTCGATGCGGAATTAGTCGAGTTGACGGACTTCGATGTAGAAGCAGACTTTGAGTCTTGAGTCCGCGGTCTTCAGACTTTGAGTCTTGAGTCCGGCAATCTTCGATTTTGACACGAAGTCTGGAAATCTTCAAAACATACTGGACATATGTTACGTTCAGTCTTACCGGTCGTCTTCTGACTTTAATAATATCCTCTACATGTTCTATCATCTGCATGGTCTATTACTCAACCATCAAACATGTTAGTAGCCTTTGATTTATTTGTCATCTTCAAAACATCATAAGGGATTTCCCTAACAGTGCTGACATGGCAATATGATGTGGTAGCTACATGACGTTGGTGTGGTGGCTAACGTGTCCACTGACTAAATGGCTTGACTTGCGCGAATGTGTTGATGACATCTGGGTGATGTTCATGATACATATGTTGGAGCTTTAGGTAGGGCTGTGTGGGGGCGTGTGAAAATGCATGAGATAGTGGATTGCAATGAAATTTCAGGATCTGACTCATTTGAAGGTAGGGAGTTTAACGATGGTTTGTTTTTCAAAATAAGCTACCGGAAGTGTTGGAACAACACTCAAGAGCGAGGGTTTGCTACAACCATTTTGTAGAAAGACTTGATGAACCCTTCCTTAGACAACAAGAGCTTTGATACCAAGATAAAAATATGTAGACGAGGGGATTGTGTAATTTATGCATATTTAATAATGAAGAGCATATTAGTCTATTTATAACTTTTATAATTTGACTATTTAAGATTACACAATATTATAATGTCAATTACAATCAATTAAGATAAAGAAAAAGTGTGCATAGTTAAATAGACGCACTATCCTGAAAAATGTGGAGAACCATGAAATTTACGAGGAATTGCTTAATTATTTTCTAATTATTTCTAACAGTATTAATAAAACAGAATAACAAGTATGAAATAAAGATCTCCTTAGGCTTCATAATTATAATCTTGAGTCACATGTATAATATGACATTTCACAGAATTAAATCATCATTCCCATCTACACGGAATAACAATTATAAAAATAATAATACTAATAAGACAAGATATTCATTTTTTTCTAGAAAAGAATTTACTATGTATCATGACATCATCTGCAATCGACCTAACTGTAAACTTCCACGCGCCGCGTGGCCAGATGGCTAGATGGTATTTTCGCACCACCTCCCACTTATCTTCCTGGCCTCTTGCACTGATGGTGAGCTTTGTACTCTCTCTATTTGTCTCGTATCTCTCTCGCTTTACCCTCCCCAATGTAACTCACTCACTCTCTCTCTCTCTCTCTCTCTCTCTCTTCACCTTCACTCCATCATCGCGAAGCAAGCACAAGGTCTCTCTCATTTATGGAGCGTTCCACTTGGCCTAAGAACATCCCCTCAAGCCGCAAGCACGATATCAAGGAGCTCCTCCATGCCCAGAATCCCACGAAGAAGCCCGGAGATCTCTTCGACGCTCACTCTCAGACTGGCGATAACGCAGGACAGCCCTTGTTTGCGGAAGATCTGGTCGTCAACGTCCTCGGGTCATTTGGCAGCACCCTATCCCTATCGAGCAGCGCCCAGTCCGACGAGGTCTTGCAGGTCCCGACCAACGCCTGTATCAGGTCCGAGGTCTCCGGGGGAAGTGAGAGGATCAAGTCCCCAGTCCCGAGGTAATTAAGGGCCAAAATTCATTTTTTTTTCCACTTTTAAGAAAAGTAATTTGTCTATTTAAGTGGATTTTTGCGTTATTCAAAGAACCTGTGAAGTTTCTTTTGGGAAGAACAATTACATGTAATGTGAGCATCGCGTATTTGAAAATGAAAATGTGCATATCTCTTAGGAAAAAGAGAAGACGTGAAAAGACTGTTTCGCTGTTCATATGATTTTGGGACGCAACTTGACTAGTCATTTTAACAAGTTTGACATAAGTTATTATTTTGTTATTTCATTTATCTTGTTTTTGGGTTGAGGATGAAAGAGGTTTTCGATGGAACTAAATTATATAATGGGTCTAAGCAATTCTAACATGAAATGGAAATTACTCATTCTTGCGCAAAAAGACTTTGGATACTGGGACAAGTTTGGACCAGAATTTGATTGGGGACGGGCATCAATGGAGATGGTCAAAGTTCGATTTTCAATCCTGGATTCCTCAGGTACTTCACAAATGATGTACCTTTTCATAAATTTTCATATATATGCTTATATTGAGAAAAATGTTTTATAAAGTAGAGAGAAATCAATTCTTGCTCAATGTGTAAAACATATATCATGTGGGATCTTTACCATAAGTTATGTCTTCAAAATTAATAATAAAAATGTCCATTCTATCAACTTGGCTAAATTAATTTGCTTCTCCTGATGAACAATTAAGTTAATGATGTGTTAATACATGTGATTAAAGCTGTGTTTGGGGCATTAGCAGGAACCACTGCAGGTGCACTTAGGGGTGATCGGGAATCGAAATCAGCCCTTAGTGGGCAGTTCTCAGTTTCCGGATGGGTCCATGAAATCAGTCTATATAACACCACAATCATTGCAACAATCACACTCATCAATGTATGGTCCCTCTTGGCCTGAGAACCACACCTCGAGCTGCAAGGACGCCATGAAAGAACTCCTCCATGGCCAGGAATCCGTGAAGAAGCTCCAAGATCTCTTCAATGCCCTCTCTCAACCCAGCGATGGCAGCGACGTCTGGCACCCTGCGTCCGCCGAACATCTGGTCCACAATGTCATCAAATCATTCTAACAAACCCTCTCGTTGCTGACCCACGCCAAGCCCAACGAGGTCTCGCAGGTCCCGCTCATGGCCTGCGTCGAGTCCGAGGACTCTAAGGAGAGCAGTGAGACCTCGGTCCCTAGAGATCGCCGCGGAATCTGCAAAAGAAGGTAACTAAGCACAGAAATTCGTGTTTTTCATGTAAGTGGACAGATCTCTTAGAACTTAGGAAGAACAAAGACTTGAAAAGATTGCTTTGCTGTTCATAAATTGGACACGACGATCACTACATAAGCGGAGGCAACCGAGAGCGAAAGGTAAAGAGGGTGACGAGGCAGTGAGTGCGAGGGAGGGCCAGAGCTGATGCCGCGACTGTGATGCCACGATAGAGGGCTGCAGATGAGAGCTCAGCTGAAAGGTGATCGAGAGCGAGATGAGGCAAGAGAATTAGGAAATAGGGATTGTCACATGTTTCTTTTTGGGAAGAATGATCACATTTAAGGTGAGCATCACATGTTTGAAAATGATATTGTGAAGATCTCTTAGAATTTAGGATAATGAGAAGACATGAAAAGATGGTTTCACCATTCATATGATTTTGGGAGACAACTTGACAGATCGTGATTGAATTATAACAAGCTTGTCTAACTTGCAGAGAATAGAAGTAAATTATTTGTTATTTCATTTATCTTGTTATTGGGCAGAGGATTAAAATGATTTTACATGGAGCTAAATTATATATATATATCTATATATATATATATATATATATATATATATATAGATAAATAGGTCTAGCAATTCTAACATAAAATGTAAAATTACACATGTTTGCACAGAAAGACTTCAGATACATGGACAAGGCTGGACCATAATTTGATTGACGACAGGCACCAATGGAGGAAATATGGTCAGAAAAGGATTCTCAACTCTGAATTCATCAGGTACTTCAAAAATAATATACCTTTTTCCAAAAATATCTCATATATATGCATATATTGAGAAAAATATTGGATAGAGTAGAGAAAAATCAATTCTTGCTTGATGTGTAAAACAAATATTATGGGGGATCTTTACCGTAAGTCGTGTCTTCGAATTTAATAAGAAACACATGCGTCTATCAACTTGGCTAAATTATTTATGCTTCTCTCATTATGAACAATTAAGCAAATAATGTGTTATTGCTTGTGATTAAAGCTGTGTTTGAGGGGCACTTGCAGTGAATACTACAGGTGCGATCACAAGTTCGACCAGGGATGTCAAGCAACCAAGCAGGTCCAAAAGATGAAGGACGATTCGCCCGTCTACAGGACCATATACCGAGGCCACCCCACTTGTGAGAACCTCATCCTCAAAGGCCCCCCAATCAACCTGGATTCATCAAGCCCTGGGGACTCCTCCATCCTCGCCTGTTTCAACACTAGCCTCAATCCCAAACAAGACGATAAGTAATTTATCTATTCAAGTGGAGTTTCACATAGTTTAGAACACATATGAAGGTTTTTTTTTGGGAAGAACGATTACATATAAGGCGAGCATCACATGTTCGAAAATGACAGTGTAAAGATCTCTTAGAATTTAGGAAAAAATGGAAGACAAACAAAGATTGTTTAATTAGTAATATGATTTTGGGACATGAATTGACAGATGATGATTGGAATATAACTAGCTTGTCTAGCTTGCAGAGAATAGAAATGATTGTTTTGCTATTTCATTTATTTTGTTATTGGGCAGAGGATGAAAGAGGCTTAACATATATATATAATTCTATCATAAAATGAGAATTACTCACTTTTGAATAGAAGGACTTAAGATACGTGGACAAGGCTAGACCATAATTGATCAATGACGGGCATCAATGGAGGAAATATGATCAGAAGTTGATTTTCAACTCCGAATTACCCGAGTACTTCACCAAATGATACATCCATTTTCAGTACTTTCTCATACATGTTTTTTATTTGTTTTGTTATTAGTTAAGAGATAAATATGGATCTAAATAATTCTAACATGAAGTGCGAATTACTCATTTTTCTGTAGAAAAACTTCGGTTACACAGACAAGACTGGACCATATATTGATCGACAACAGGTACTTATGGAGGGAATATGTTCAGAAATCGATTCTCAATTGTGAATTCCCAGGTACTTCACAAACAATATATGCATATTCATATTCATAAAGTAGAGAGAAATTATTGCTTATGTCTGATACATATATAGCGTGGGAATTCTTACGATAATTCGTGGCTTCAAATTAATAGCAAACACATCCATTCTATCAAGTTGGCTAAACTATTTATGCTTCTCTCATGATGAACGATTAAGTAGATAATTAGAAGGTCGTTGCCCCTTGACATGTTATAATTTAAGGAGGTCATTCTTTAATTTGCTAAAGTTTAACTTCATCTTACCATAATACGACATAATTCTTAATCTAATTGAAACAAGCACATTATTTCTTTTTATCGTCTACCATCAGATGTGATCATTTTTTTCAGGTTATTTTTTGGATTTGAAGCCTCCAAACCCCAAAATCTTCAATTAAGTGATCATTAATGCGTTACTGCTTATGATTAAAGCCGTGAGTGGGGCCACTTGCAGGCACTACTTCTGGTGGGCTTTCAGATTCGACCAAGGATGTCTAGCAACCAAAGAAGTCCAAAAGATGCAGAATGACCCACCCGTTTACAAGACCGTATACTACGGCCACCCCACTCGTGGAAACCCCATCGTCGTCGAATCCCCACAATCGTCCCTCGATCCTCTTCAGTGGCAACACTAACCTCATTGCCAAGCAAGCCAACAACAACCACCCCATCTCTTTTCTTCTACTTTCTCATCAGTGAACCATGAGCAAAGGTTACCCAGTACGTATGATGTGAATCCCCGCAGCCACGGGGATGACGACAATAGTAACAACAACAATCAATTCACATTGTCTGATTACTACGCCGTCTTGGAATCTGCTGGGGGGGATTTAAGCCCTGTCGTTAGATCAAGGGGATGTGATATTTAGGTCTTGTAGATGTGATATGATTGTGGGGTCTGAGTTTGATGATCTGTTGGATCATGAACTTCAATGTTGATTTCGGTGTAGGTTTCTTGAATAACGTGAGAGGTGTTTGCTAGAATGAGTTTCCTTGAAACTATTTATCCTATGCGGCAGCTTGTTCAGGAGAAAAGGAGCTATATTGTAGCTAGTGTAATAATATTTCATTGTTGAAAAATATTTTGTTATTAGAGGGTTTTATATATCCTCTAACACCAAATACACACCACTTCCAGGAAAGAAGGTGCGAATATGCATCGTTACAATCAAGTCAAACTTACACAGTAAACATCGCTAATTATCTGCAAATGAGAATTTTGCGGCAAACCGACTTTCTATTGATTAAAATGAACCAATTACATCAAGGGCCAAGAAGCAGAAAGTTCAAATTCTTCAATCAGAATATACCAGAGCCACCACATATCCAACATATACACACCCTTTTAAAATCTAAATCATCAACTATAGCTGCTGCACAATGGACACCACTGATCTAGAGGTCCATAAATATAAGGGAGCTCTCGTCCACTGAACCACTTATCCGCAGCACATAAATCTCAGATGCAACTCAAAGGTGATTCTACTTCGAGAGTCCCTACATCCTTCGAAGCAGTGTTTTACTGTGAATCTCACAGTTTGAATTGCATCATCAACAAGAGGAAGAGATTGAATGCAGCTTGGGGTTCCTGGCTCTCCACTGATAAATGTGACAACTCCATAGTAGCATCAACAAACACTTATGAAAATCACTTCCCTTAGTGGTCTGCTTCAACCAAGACAGTTCGATGTTCCAATTGCCAATGCTTCGATGAACAAAGCACATCTGCAAAATTGGGACTCAAATCCAATGAGAACAACTGCACTAAAAAAATAGGTGACATTTGGATGCAAAACTGCAAGCCAGGAAATGAACAACCTACTCCAAAGCAATTTATCCTTCTTTCTGCTTCTAACAATATCAGCTCCAGTCCTTCTAATTTTACAAAAAAGACCTAGAATCACAATTTTCTTCTCCTCAGCTTTCATGGACTTCTCCTTCTCTTTTAATATTTTCAACATTGACTCAAGGTCCTCATCTTTCTTTTTAAATCTCCCTGTCTTTGCATCCACAGCAGACTCTCGCTTTGCCAACTTCTGTTCTTTGGTTTATTTCAACTTTCTTCCGCTCAATTTCTTCTATCTTGGTTTTCAATTCCTTGTCAAGAGATTTCCTCCTCTCTTCCTATTCAGTCTCAAAGCTGAGCATTTTACCATCCAAGGTGGCCTTAAGCTCATCAACAAGTTTCTGGATCTCCACCTGCACAGCAAGCAGGAATCAAATCTACACTGCTAGACATGAGCTATAACACGCCATATCATCCCATCCAATCCAATCATTTAAAGTGGAAACTATCATGATAAAACTTACCTAAATAAAATCAATCAAAACAAAGGTGAATAGAAAATAACACATAGGGCAACCACAGTAAAGCTCCCAAATGACCCCAAAAGACAGAACGATCAACACACAAACATGGAAGGAAACCCCTATGCATAAAAATGTTCATTGACTTTATTCACAAAATAAGTGATTCAATAAGAGTTCTTTCTACTTCCCAGTACTACTTCTGCATTATTCTGTGCAGGACCTAATATCCAACATTCACCACACCAAGCAACATGGGACTGGGTGTATCCAATTAACTATTGAGTGATTTAGCAAGAAATATTAGTTCTTGCAATGTATTAACAAAAAAAAATATACTCATTTAAAAATTGACCACTACATGAAATGGATACATGAAAGGGAAAAAAGCATTATCAATCCTCAGTGCACAAGAACATCTCCCCTTTTCCACAAAGAAAACGCCTTTTGAGCTAATCATATTTGTGTTGAATCATAAGCAGCATCATTGACAAGGACAAGAAGCATGAGGCACAGCAATTTTATAAATTAGTTGGACTATACTTGCCAAAATAATAAAGCTATTCTGTCCAGAAAGAACTGATCCAACACCAACAAGAAGATGAATTACAAAATAATGATCATAAGTAGAAAAACCATCAAATCAGAGTCCATCTTCAAAAAATTTCTATAGTACATAATCAAACAGTAATTTCTAGAGACAGATTATGCATCCTACTCACACTCTTCCAGATTCAGCTTGTTCTCCAATGCAAGTAGCTTTTCCTCTTCTGATCTCATAATGCTTTCTTCTTACTGTACTTCCTGCAACCAAATTGAAAAGTGAACTAAACGACTATTGGAAATATATGATGTAGGTTGATTTGCAAAGACTGAGGGGAGAACCAGCAGCACTGAACAGTGAACTTACCTTTTCTTTTGCAGCCAAGTCTACTATACTTGAATTTATATCTTTCTCTTTCTCATAAAACATTGATTTGGATGACATCATGTTTCTGTAAGCTTCTTCAAGATCCATCTCCTTCTACATAAGAAGTTGGTAAATTTCATTGGCCTTTTCCTCCTCCACTTTAAGGATTCTCCTATCCTCACACAGCTTCTTTTCCCTTTCCTGCAACTTTTGATCCCACTGTTTCGTAAATATTCTCTCTGTTTATAACACGCAGCCTCGTGTGCTTCCTGCCTGCCAAAAAGGGGCAGATTTGCAACATCACTTGTTAAATATTTCTTACAGCTATAGCAATGTAAACAACGTTATCATGCATCACGATGCATAAAGATGCACAGGTTGAAAAGAGCATACTCAGTTTTCAAAGACAAAACGCTCCCTTCAAAGTATGCTTTTGTGTGTCTCCATCTCTTGCATCTTCAAGTCCAATTGTGAACTTTTTCTGCTGACCTCCAAAGCTTGGCATCAATGTTGCGCAGCTTCTCTTTCACCTACAATGACCTATCCTCAATTCCAATAGTCAAAGCACTTGCTTGAGCCAACTTCTTCTTAGAATCAAGCTTTATTCACTACTGCTCATTACGTATTTTGTGCAGAGCCTTCTCGAGCTGCATTAATGAAGTTCATCTATGTAACAAAAATATGGAAGACTTCAAATGCTAATCATATTCACTACCAGCGGTCGCATGAGAGAAGATATATTCAAACAATCAGGTTGAGGGATGGCTCTCGTTACATCTTCCCATTTGCAGTGCAACTCTGGCAATGGAAGAAACAAAGATAACGCTCGACTTTTTATACTAAAATAGGAAAATATGGCCCCACATCGCTCCATATTAAACCAATGTCAACAATCTAATATTTAACGTAGAAATAAATTTGTCTAAAACATGCCTATGCATGGCCTGCAACTCCATGTGTGCGCAGTGCAATCACATACCTTCATGTCTGAGAAGGGTCAGAATGTAGGGAAGGGGAGGCTAGCAATTAATATCCACAATGGCATAAATCCCTAATGCATGAAACAAGCTTCCAAAAGCAATACTTCTTTTCCTTTTCACACTTGGCTTCTACAGAGGAGTTACAAAGCTTACTTTTAAGAAAATGGTGACTTGTTGCCAAAAAACTGAAAATTCAATTGAATGAAAAGAGCAAGCTCTTGCCAAATTATACCATAATCCCACAAAAACCAAAAAAAAAAAAAGCTAAAATAGCGCTCTTGTTAACCTTTTTGGCACAAGAAGATATTCATCAATAATTCATGAAAATAAAAAGCAAGGACAAAGATCTTGAACTTTTTTTGAGAATCGGTAGAGCACTTTCATCAACCACCAAATTAACACGATCAACCAGAGTGACTAATCCACCCTCCAATCAAGCCAACACAAACTGTTGATTTATATGCTTGAGTTGGCTACATATAGTCAATAAAATTGTCTGGAAATTGTCGCAACCTACCCTCGGGGGAGGGAATAGGTTCAAGAGTATTGTCTAAAGGACAGGCCTAAGGCCTATGATTAGGCGCGGGCTCTCCCAAGCCTATACCCGTGACATTGTGATATTTTTTTATGAATTTTGCACAAAAGGAGTTGCCACTAACCTATTGGGGTCGGCTAAAAACCATGTGAGGCATGGGAGTGTACCTCATTTCCTACGCAACCAGAGAATCTAGGGTCGGGGACTTGATTACACTAATTGACTAATTAGTACCCTTTCGGTACCTAATCTTGTTCATTTTAACAAAATGATTTTCATAAGGCAATTTGGATTGATTTCATACATATCTACTAACATAATAGGTGAGCATGCGGGTGCGCAATCAATAAAGTAATAATTATAATTATCAAGATCCTATTTGCCCTAAAATTAAACACAAAACACACAAATTAAACATGCGATAAAAACAACATACAAGAAAATTAAGGCCTAATTACACTAAAACGACAATACATAGCAATTCCTAACCAAACCCCATTATTTTTGGATTTTCGAAAATTTTAATTTAATTTAATTTTTTTTTTAAAAAAAAAAAGTCAAATTCTTTAACATTTTCTGAGTTTTTGAATTTTCGGAAAAATTTTTGAATTTTTATCATTTTTTGAAATTTTTAATTTAAAAAAATAATTTTTTTGAATTTTTAATATATATTTAATATTTAATATTATTATACTTCAATAAAATGGGTTCGGACCGTAAACCCAATCTGGCCATGGACCCAACCCAAATCCGGATCTAACACTTTTGGATTTAAAAAAATAAAAAATAAAAAAAATCATTTTCGAAATTTAAAAAAATAAAAAAATCCTTTCGTTTGTCTTTTCTCACCGCACACTCCCCTCCTCCGATTCCTCCTTCCCAAGACCAACTTTTCCTTCCTTTTTTTAATACTTTGTTTAACTTTTTCATTTTTTTCCATACTTTTCTTTTTTCTCTTTCTTTTATTCTTTTTATTCTTTTTTGGTCTTTTTCTCCTTCGTGCTTGCTCTCGCACGCCTTCAACCCTCCCGAAGACTGTCTTCTCCTTCCTTGCGACACTCCTCACCAAAATTTATTTCTTTACCAAAACTAATTCGAACAACAACAATAACCAAAGCACTTAGCATCCCTTCTAACACCAAACCACCCCGACCGACGCAAATCAACGTCGGCCATCTAACTCCGAGGGCTGCTACACCATTTTCAGATGCAAACACCCCAGGTCAAACACACATGATTACTTCATGAAAACCACAAGAAATCGCGATGAAAACATAAAAGATAGGCATGGTCCAACATATATATGAACAAGCGTAAATCGGATCGAGTTTGAAAGCAGTTGTTTCTCGGTTCTCTTTGAGACATTTTGTCAAACTTGGGTGTGTAGCAGCTAAAAAGGGCATACGGGCTCACTCGAGGCTCGAATCCGAGTAAAGATCAACACAATATGCATTAGCAACACTCAAGATCCACTAAGGGACATATATCACACTCGAACAGATGCGAGCACAGCAAGTATTTTCAGCCACAACATACTCACAGACTCGAATTTCTTTCAAGCATTTCATCAACCGGTTAGCCTACACAACAGAAACGAAGGATCTTCGTACCGGTGTAGACTCAAGCACAAGCCTGGACGTCTATCAACATGCACTAGGACATCTATGAGCTTTCATGGAGGACCGGTGAAGCCGAGTGAACAGGTCGGCCTTGAGCTCCAGCCTGAGACCTCGAAGAGAAGTGGGAAGCCTACCTGGTTCGGATGGCGAGCAACGGGCGTACTTTAGGCGATGGCGAAGCGCTCTCTCCCCAATCGTCTCTCCTCTCAAGCTCGCCCTCGGGTGCTCTTTGTTCTCTCTTGACCAAAAAAAACAGCCGTGAAAAACCCCCTCATCCCCTCTTTGCTTTCTTCCTTTTAAGTTTGGCCAACGACAGGTGCGCATGGCTTCGCCACCGCCAACTCGTCGCGGCCGCTTGATCTCCGACCCTGGGATCATGCCGTCCTCTGCCTTCGCGATCCTCTCACCTCGCGATCCTCTGCCTTTGCGATCCTCTCACCTCGCGATCCTCTGCCTCGCCCCTGGTTTGTACGTTTCTCTTTTCTTCTTCTTTTGCAGGAGTGCGGTTGGCGTGAGGGGAGGAAGAAGACTCACGCATGGGCTGGGCTAAAATAAAAGGAGATGGGTCGGCCAAGTGCAAAAGGAAGAAAAGGAAAGAGATAGGTCAATGAGCCCACGGATGAAGAAAAGCCCTTTACTCGGCCTCATTCGATTTTCTTATAACTTTTAATGATTTTTTTCTTTTTCTATATTATTATTTTCTTTAAAATTTCGAATTTTTTATTTAAATTTTTTTGTAAAATTTCTTTGATAAATATGAAAACTAGTGACGTAAATGCTCCTAATGTCTATATATGATGCAATTCTAACGAAAAGTTTTTGTTAAAGGGTTAGAAATTAATCCATAATTCTCCGCTGCAATTAATAAATACTTAAACAAATCGCCAAAATTTAGGTGTCAACAGAAATAGAAAAATTGAACATTTTCACAAAAGTCCTACTCTATTAAGACATAAGAGACCAATTACGAGAAAAGAAACAAGGCAAAAAAGAAAGAAAGACACAAGTCCTACATACAAGAAGTGCTTAATTAAGCAGGGCATTGATCATAGACTCTGCAGACAGTTAAATATACTCATGATGAACACACATATTCACACAAGCGATCTAGCACTAATGCAATAATTCAGTTTAACTATTTTAGAGAAAATTCCTACTTGATCAATCCCGGTGCCTACATTTGATTCCTTGTCCATGAGGATGAAATATTGTAATGGGGCACTCGGCAACAATTTGGACTCAATAGTCAAGAGAAAATTCTGCACTTTAAGCCCACTGCCTACTTTTGATTCCTTATGCATGAGAATGGACTATAATAGAGCAAACAAACTTAGGCGAGATATTTACAGAACAGAAAAAAAAAAAAAAAAAACAGAGAAATACCCATAATTTTATGTCTTCCGAATTCTAACATGAATGGCAACACATAATTTGGCAATCGGAAGCAAACTACTACTCCAGCAAGAGTTCTCCACGCTTATTTCAGATCATAGAAGAATTATCTCACTATTGAGCTTGTTTTACCTTTTAACTATGCGATTTAGCAATCCCTACCGCCCATGAACGAAATTTTGGCAACACAAATTCAATAGACAGCTTGTCATTAGTTGACTGTTTCCAAAATAGAAGACTGTGAAAATAGAAACAATGCAAAATCTACAGCATTCAAATAACCGAAAGTTCAAATGGCAAGACTATCAGCAAGAAGTAGCATACACCTGCCACACATTGCCTTTCAAAAGCCAAGGCTTTCCTTAGATCTTGGGCGCGCATGACAAAATTTCTGTTTCTCGATTTCTCTGTTTCTCTGTTCCCCGGAACAAATTTGGAACAGAAATCCGTTTGATAACGCAATTTGATTTCTTTATTTCTGAAACAGATTTCTATTCCAGAAATAGAGAAATTGAAGAAATCAGAAGCTGAAATTTTTAACTTTTCAGTTTCTGATAAAAGAACATTGCGCTTTCTTGCTAACTTAATTCACTCATAACCATAATTTCACAAATTATTGATAATTTTCTTTTCTTATTTTGCTTGTGTTTTTTTTTTTTTTTTTGCATTTTTTTTTTTTTTTTTTGATAACTTCCTCTTTAGGATGAAATGCAATCGAATGAGTCCCCAATTTTCAAAAACGACCAAAGTTCTTAAATGCTTACTTAAAAACAATAGGGCTCTTTTCTTTTTACCAAAAAAAAAAAAAAAACAATGGGGCTCTTTCCTCCTAGAAAAGGCACGCGCATGGCCAGTTGAAGAAAAGTTCTTACGTAATAAATGAATAAAAAACGTGCCTAGAAAGTTAATCTTATTTTTTTTACGGATTCAAAATTCTTGCAAAATAAAAATAATTAGATTGTTACACAATCTTGAATTTTAATTCGAAGGCAAGAGATTCAAGAGAATCTCTCTCTTTGCTATGCAAGGGCCATTAAAGGTTCATTGAGCAACAATAAAGAAATTAGGAATGAGCAAGCTGGGTGATTCAATTCGAGAATCAAAATAAACCGACCTTCCCCGATTGGTTCCTAACCATAAACGTTACTTTAAGGTAGAATTCTCATATATTCCTTTACACCATTAATTTTATTTTGTTGATAATTTTGTATAATACTAGTTTTTGATAAAATGACAAGGCTATATAGGCGCCATTGATGGCACCCATATTCATGCTTCCGCATACTTATGTCGAACCTACATAGGATGAGCTTGCAAATGATACATTGACCAAGAAGGGAAACCAAATAAATACGCTTAGGAAAACAATTGCTAATAAAATGGCAAGGGATAATAATATGCCGGAAATTCCATGAAATTGTATTTTCAACTTTTGTAATGTATTAGTATTATTTTGACTATTATTTTGTATTTGAGGATTTCCTATGTTGTTATCTAATTAATTTCTATTCCTAGAAATAGAAATTTTATTCTGTTATTAAACAGATTTCTGTTTCAGAAATAAAAATTTTGAGTCGTTATCAAACGAGTTTCTTTGCTCAGAAACTTGTCCAGGAAATAGAAATTAAGAAATTGATTTCTGGCCAGAAATCAGTTTTTGTTTCAGAAATTTTGTCATGCGCAGCCCTTATGTCTCCAGAAATCTAACATGAATAGCAACTCATAATTTGGCAATCGGAATCAAACTAGTGCTCTAGCAAGAGTTCTCCACTAGGAGTACGATCGTTATGCCAGATCATAGAAGAATCATCTTGCAATTGAGTTTGTTATACCGTTAAATTATTTGATATAGCAATCCCTAATGCCCATGAATGAAATTTTAGCAACACAAATTCAGTAGATAGCGTGTCATTAGTTGACTCTATTTCCAAAATATAAGATAGTTAAAATGCAATGCAAAATCTAGAGCATTCAAATAAGAGAAAATTGAAATCGCAAGACCATTAGCAAGAAGTAACATACATCTGCCATGCACTGCCTTTCAAAAGCCAAAGCTTTCCTCAGATTTTCCTCTTTCTTCTCAGCTTCAAACATTGCAATCAGATGTGCTGATTGGTCTCGTTGGACGAGCTATTGTGCTTCTGATAATGCTTGACCTAACTCTTCAAAGTTCAGATTCCACTCCTTTTTGTCGATCAGAAGCAGCCCCATATTATACGGTAATCAAATAGCCGCCAAAAGACTTCTATTTAGGTTTAAAACGATTGCTAGATCTCAGTATATAAGATTTTCAGGGAATTCAATTCCTAAATGTCAACTGCTTAACCAAATTCAACACTACATATATAGATAAACATGAGACTTTGTGGCAATTGCACATCCAAATGTTGACAAAAGTACACTTCCACTGTGAACCTCACCAAGAAACAACAACGCCATCATCCAAAATAAAAGACACAATTCTTCCAACAATTGATGCAAAAAAAAAAATCATAATAAATAATCAAATGAGAAGTGTTGAGTATTAAGCAACATATTGCATGTTCATCTCAGCGGAATCGAGCCACAAATCAGTTGCCATTTAAGCCGTATTTGAGAGGCTTATCTTGCCCCACACTTTGACATATTCCAAAGAACCCCAAACCTCCCCCAAAATACTTTTGGGATTCCTACTAACCTGCTTGTACGAAATGGTAATTTACATAAAATGATTCAAGGGTAGTTTTCCCTGAAGTAGCTTGATAAGTCTCATAACTACCAAACTGCCAAGTCCATTTAAAAACTAACAACGTATTAACAAGTCATCTTAGGACAACCTGCGCACTTTATGGCATCCATGACCTCCATGTCCCATGTTGTGCACTTGCCTGGACGAGATGCTTTTTGAATTGTAGAAAACAAAGAGGCGATCCTGCGCCATCTCATTTTTCTCATCATCTATTAATGTCTGAAAGTCTCGCTGCATAGAAAGGAGCATAATACCTCCCTAGGAGGGTTTGACTGGTCGATGAATTGGATGTTACTCAAGTAATGAGCCCACCTATCCCAAACTGCATCTCATGCTCTATTTACTCGAGTAGGTAAATTACACATGACAAAATTTCCATCCAACGAACAGATGCATAGAGCATTATAATACTATTGCAAGAAGCAACTACCAACCCAGAATAGCTCATACACTCTAAGGAACAAGCATGGCGTCAAAACATAGTATGCTCGTTTTGTCTCGAAAAATATTTATCCTATTCCTTAAACACTCCTCTCTCTCTCTCTCTCTCTCTCTCTCTCTCTCTCTCTCTCTCTCTCTCTCTCTCTCTCTCTCTCTCTCTCTACGAACTCAACTATGGACAAGGTGCTGCATTCGGTCAAATACAACAAAATCTAACCATTCTAGCGCAACTGATATCCAAGAACCCATTAAGCTGAGGTAAACTAACTACTACAAGCCTTAGAAAATGGTTAAAAATGCAATAAGCCACAACCAACAATATCTATCGAATTCACCTCAGCTTTCGAGCTCAATTACCTTCTCAACGAGCACCCGACGGTCCTTCCCATCCATCTCCGCTTCGACCCTCCTCTCCAAACCACCTCTAGCACCCCCCCCCAAATTGTTCTCCAACCCAACATTCCCATCCAGCGAGGCCACTAGCGGAGGTGGCTGCGGCAGCCCATCAAGGAAAGCCACTGCCTTTTCCCTTGCCACCGCTCCTCGCGGCCGTCGGGTTAGACGCAGAGCCACAAATGAGGGAAATGATATATGCAAGGGCCAATTTACTCAAAAAATATAAAAAGGGTGTTTTTAGTTTTTGTCTTTTCTTCTTTCTTTTTTCCTTTTACAAATATTACCGAAAACAAGACTCCAATTTGCATCCCCACATGTTGTTTTTTGTTACACGCAATTTATGCGAATCTCAACATGCATTTTAAGGTTGAACCTAGCAATTTTGATTCATGGACTAGCAGATTCTTCATTTTATTTTTATCTTTAAATCTTGGTTTTGATGTCTATATAACTTGCAATGTATACTTGTTATGATGGTCATGTTTGGAATTATCATATTCAGCCAATGTTTGAGTGTATGTTCATCTCTCCTCTTGTACTGGGATCACCTTACACAAGAGGAAGATCAAGGGATATTCCTATGCATTCTCCTTGCCGGGGACAATTCCCCAAGTATTTCATGAGCATGCAGTATCCTCATTTTACCAATTGTTCCTTAGAAACCTCCATCTTCGAAAGAGAATGACCGGACCACCCCTTATTAAAGATGTGGTCTCTCTCTCAAAAATTCACAAATTGGTCCAAACATACTAATACACACATGATACATTTATGATATTTTACTTAAAATTAAATTTTGGACATCGCCAAAAATCTCATATTGATACTCGTGTAATGCAGTTATTCTTGAGAAAAAAAGAAATAAAAAAAAAGGATTTTGAACAAAAATGTCATTAATTACATTAAGATTTGCTCAATAAGTTTGGTGCTTTATTTGAAATTAAATTTGTCACTCCAAATTATTGTTTTAGATAAGGTCGACTTCAAATTTTTCCTTCTTTTTTTTTTTCTTGAGAAAACGCTTTCACTTTAAATTCTTCTCTAAATTTTGCCCCAATAACAATACTAATAAGACAATATGTTCGTTTTTTTCTAAAAAGGGGATTTACCATGTATCATTGTATCATTTGCGATCAACCTAGCTGCTCGTAACTTGCCTAGATCCCGCGGGACATGGAACCTTCGCACCACCTCCCACTTAGCGCGTGGAGATGGCTATAGATCCCCCATGACAAGGAACTTTCGCCCCACCTCCACGCGCTTCTTCCTCGCCTCTTTCACACATGACCCGGAGCCCTTTTGTCTTTGTCAAAAAGCCACTCTCTCTCTCCCTCTCTCTCTTTCTTCACTTTCCTCCCTCATCACAAAGCAAAGCACAAGACAAGGAACTTTCGCCCCAACGCGCTTCTTCCTCGCCTCTTTCGCACATGACCCTGAGCCCTTTTGTCTTTGTCAAAAAGCCACTATCTCTCGCTCTCTTTCTTCACTTTCCTCCCTCATCACAAAAGCAAAGCACAAGACCTCTCTCATCAATGGAGCATTCCGCTTGGCCTGAGAGCCTCTCCTCCAGCCGCAAGCGCGAGATGCAGGAGCTTTATGGCCAAAATCCCAAGAAGCTCAGAGATGCCTTCGACGCTCACTCTCAAACTGGCGATGACCCATGGCAGCCCTTGTTTGCGGGAGATCTGATCGTCAGCGTCCTTGGGTCGTTCAGCAGCGACAGCCAATCCCTATCGAGCGGGGATGAGTCCTATGAGGTCTCGCCGGTCCCGAGCAACGCATGTTGCATGTCCGAGGGCTCTACGGGAAGCGAGAGCATCGAGTCTACGGTAAAGCGCGTCAAGACCCCCGTCCAGAGGTCTCCGGTAGAGAGCCTCAAGGCACGAAATCACACACACGCACGAAATCACCACCTCATGTGGACAGAATCAAATCAACCAAAAAAAAGTGGACAGAATCACCGTGATATAATCCGATTCAATTGTCTTTAATTCGTCTCATCCTTATTCCTTCCTACATAATCTCACTTCCACGGCATGAGAGAATACATGTATCGATTTTGCAGGGGCAGAAACGGGACAAAATTTTGACATGGGTGTTCGACAACTTTAAGGACACGTACAAGCTTGAAGAGTTGGGGGGCGAGAAGGCGAGCGAGAACTCATGCACCATCGTTTAGGGGAGCTACGAGCACTGTCGCCTCGTTGAAGACTTGGAGCGCCACTTCCTTTCGAGGAAAAGAAGAAAGTTCCTGTGTTGTGTCACCAGTGTGCTGTGTGCTGTGTGTTGTGTGTTGGAAATAAAGAAGCATGGCGAGTTCTTGTTCCCTTGTTCTTTGTTGCATTCCCATCCATGGTTCATCTCGTAATGTAACTTCATGAGTTCATGTTGAGAATTTTGAATAATGACAAAAAAGGAGAAACAAATCGAAACTTCATCGCTATTAAATATGTGCATATCCATTTAAAGGCCTAATTTCCTGAAAAAAAAAATCAACTTGAAGTCCGATTTTAATTTTGCGCCGCATCTAAAAATGGCGGTTAATTTCTTCAAATTATGAATATCAGAAGGTTGTTATTCCTTACGAGAGTAAAAGTATTGGTGAAGATGTAGGTTCAAATAATGAACATCTAAATGATCATTATATTGATAATTTCGAAAAAAATCGGTGGCGACATTTGGATGTGATGGTAGATTTAAGATGATAATTTCCATTCGCACCCCCCTCTCCCTTAGACAAAGGAACCGTCTTTCACCTGGTGGATACCCGGTGTATCCGCCATTTATAAGACCCCGAAACCCGCCAACCTTAATGGACCACTCGGGTTCCACTCTCCCTCACTCACGGGCCCCAGATAATCAGAGTCTCAAAATCAAGCACTCGCGGCAATATGATTCTCGAGCCGGGTGAGAAGAAAGACGACGCGCGCGATGTGCAGGAGATGGAGAAATCGACCGCTGGATTGGATGGATCAACGGATGGAGAGAGGGAGGAAGAGGGGGAGAGGATCGGACGTTTGGAGGGCGAGTGGAGAGAGAGAGAGAGAGGATCGACCTCTCGGGTTTTACAGAGTGGGGAGATGAAGGAGTGACGTCAGAACTATTAATACTGAGATTGAGCGAGAGAGATGAAAGGCCCCAAATGCGTATTCAGACCAAAGCAGGCCCGGTGCCTGATGAAACCCAACGTCATTGTCTCGAGCTGAAATCTCTAGAGGACTCATTGAGCTTGAAATTTTTTCACTGAGGTAAGCACTAGCTCGGATATTACCAATTATGTGCAAAGTATTCTTTTATTATTGATAAGATAATCAATAACTTCACTTTAAACGGAATTGAACGTACACAAACTATATTGACAAAACTTGAGAATGTAGCCACTATGGATAGAACTAAATGTATACAAATTATGTTGGAATTAATTGACAACAAAGTTCGAGAACATAAAGAGGCAACGCTGGAATTTAAGTGATGACGGAAATCTGAAACCTATAGCTAAAAAACACACTAGAATTTAATCTATGACACGAGTCTGAAAATTAAAACTATGATGCATCAATTGAAGAGTAATTGCAAGATAACATTTTTTCTTTTGTGCGCTCGCAAGTTCTCCAGTAGATTTAACGATGGTATATATACCGTTCATGCCATAACCATGTAAGAGCAATTCTCCTGTTGTAGTAGCCATGTCTCCGTGTCTCTACATCTTCGAGAATTTTGTGCCCATACTCTAATAATACCACGATCTTGTTCAAGTGATTGCTCCTTTAAAGTTGCGTTTTGATCATTTATCTCCATGATTTATTGGTCTTTGTAGCTCAACTCATTAGTGATTTCAAATTTGAAAATTTAAATCTACATCCCAATACCCTCTAAGTATCCAATCTTTTTGCGGCGTTTTGATTGGTAATTCATTTGACTCATTTAATCAATATCCTTATTGACAATCATTAACCATATCATCTATTATCACAACTTATCAATGGTCATTACCGTAAAACACTATTGACAGCGTTTCTTATAGCCATCAACAATGACTTATAGCTTACTCTAGTCACGTGCCTATTCATTGACTTTGCTGGGAGTCCCAGCTCAGGATCTTCAAGGAAGGAGCACTCAAGAAAATCCAACCCAACCTGAAGAGCAAAACCCTAGCTAGCTAGCCGACCCTCCTAATGAAGGATTCACACGTCACCCATGTGACGTTAGCATGAGACGACTTGAAAATTATGGACAAAAGTAGATACGTGTGGCGAGACTTATGTGGCGTCAACAAGGCGGAGAAAATTGTGCATAAAAGCACTTTCGTAAATAGTAAATTTTGTCGTGAAGATTTTTTCGTGCGTGGAGGCACAGGAAACTGCGCACAAAAGCACGTTTATAAACAGTAAATTTTGTCGTGGAGATTCTTTGGCGTGCGTAGACGGAGAAAATTGTGCACAAAAGCACTTTTATAAACACTACATTTCGTGGAGAATTTTTCCAGCATCAGTTGCTTCCTGCACGCAACCGAGAAAAAGGCAAAGTGATTCGTACCGTTCACTTCGACAGTTTTGGCCTCTGGCAATCATATCATCCACTCGACGACATGCGCGTTGACGAATTTCAAAACGACCAAGACCGGAGAAAATATTAGGTACGTCTCACGCTCCAGCCTGGCAAACAAGAAGGCGGTGGGAGCGCGAAACGTGTCCGTGTGGGACCCACAATTTCAAGCGCCCATTTTGAAAACTTTCGTGTACTGTAGCTCTGGAGAAAAGGGTTTTCTGTCGCGGGTTCTTTCTTTGCGCCTTTTTCTCTACCCTCGCTCTCTCTCCCCGACGAACTCCCTCTCTCTCTACCCTCGCTTTTTCTGACCGGCGAACCACCGCGAGCAACCAACGAACCAGGAGGATACCGGCGAGACGACCGCGAGCAACCGACCGGCGTGCGACCTCCTTCTCTCTCTCTGCCCTCCCTCTTTCCGACCGGCGAACCACCGCGCTGCCCCTCTGGCTCCAGTTCCGGCCCCGACTCGTCCGTCCCTTACTCTTTCTCTCTCTCGTGTCTCTGTCTGCCCTCCCTCTCTTCGACAGCGAACCACTGCGTGACCGGCGAACCACCGCGCCCCCCTTCTGGCTGCAGATCCGGCACCGGCTTGTCCAGGTAATTTCTCGCTTTCTCTTTTCTCTCTCTCTCTGTCTGACGGTGTGACGGAAGGGATTTTATAGGAGTTCAGCGATGCCTGAAGAGTCATTAGTAGTATGCTTTTCTCGCCTGTAGTTTTTCTTTAATCTTGGGTCTGGCTATTCATTATGCCAGTAGGACATACTCCGAAAAGGCTCTAAAATGATTATATGGTGCATCATGTTAAAGTTTGTTGTAATGTCTGGTTTATTAGTTTTCAGTGATTGTAATTTCTGTCAATATCCCGTCTCTATGGAACTAACAGTTGTTACGTGTGTTGATGCAGGGAAGTTTGTTTTGCTTACTGCAGAGGAACACAGCCAAGTTGGATTGGAGACGCCGTGTTCATATGGCTTTGGATGTGGTAAGTATCTGCTTCTTATTCGTGTAACTTAATCCATTGTTTTCTAAGTTCAGTATTTTACATTTTGGTCACCTGAATGTTTTTTTTTCATCTGTTTCTCAGTGAGCATTTGTTTTGCTCCTTTTTATACCGCCCTCATTTTGTTCTTGTTGTAGGTGCAGTGTTTTACATTTTGGTCACCTGAATGTTTTTTTTTTCATCCGTTTCCCTGTCAGCGTTTGTTTTGCTCCTTTTTATATTGCCCTCTTTTTGTTCTTGTTGATATCTTTTAAATGTACATTTTACTTTCATGCTGATAAAAATTTGAGACGAGTGTCTTGAACCTTAGCATTCCTAACTTCCTGAGACTGCTTGGCCCGTGAACTTTTGGCCTCCAGAGTTTGTCAGTTATTTGAATTCTACTATCTCTTGTATGTTATCTTGCTGCTTTTAACGTGTAATTATTGAATTGGATACTTTTCAGGCTAGGGGCGTGAATTATCTGCATCATTACAATCCACCTATCATTCATCATGATTTGAAGTCCTCGAATCTCTTAGTTGACAAGAATTGAAATGTGAAGGTGTGGCTACAATTACAGAGTTCCGTCCTTCTGTTTCAAGATATATCCCTTTTTTTAGATGCAATATATGGGTTTTTGCTTATGAGCTCATTTATGATATGCTAAAATTGTAATTTAGGTGAGTGATTTTGGTCTGTCACGTCTGAAATCTAAAGCATATCTCACAACAAAAACTGGGAAGGGAACGGTATGAAAATTTTACTTACTATTTCTTCAATAACTCTTATTAGTCATCATTTGTAACTTTCCTCTTTAACTATCTGAAATTATAATTCTTGGCTGACTTGACCTGCGATCTCTCTCTCTCTTTTTCTCTGGCCTCAATGGATGGCACCGGAAGTTCTCCGTAATGAAGCCTCAGATGAAAAGTGTGTTTTTGTCTGTTGAGTTTTATTTTGAAGACTACTACCTTTATCTATCTAAAGATAGATTTGGTATCCTCATTTACTTCTAATATTTCTCTGCGTCTCCAGATCTGATGTGTACAGTTATGGAGTGGTCTTATGGGAAATTGCCACCCAGAAGATCCCGTGGGATTATCTCAATGCAGCGCAGGTATTTTTTTTCTTTTCTGTCACCACATTCCATTTCGTCTGACAATTGCACCTTTTCGATCAGTAAAAAAGATCCATTGAAAAAGGCATCGTGGCGTCTTGGATCTCTTTTTCACTTCTCTGTGGAGATGGACTTGGCAGGCTTTGCTTTTAGCGACATTTTATGTGAACATGAAGGGGGGCTGAATGACTATGCCCGATCTGCCGTCTTTTTCTCTCCCTTTTGTTTCTGTTAGGAATTACATGAAATCTATTATTCGGAATGCTTTACTCAGGATACTTGCAGGTAATTGGTGCTGTGGGGTTTATGAATCAGCGGCTAGATATCCCTCATGATGTTGATCCACAGTGGGCATCTATAATTGAGAGCTGTTGGCACAGGTGCTTCTTCTCCTTTAGTGTTTATCAAGCCCTAAGTACACTAAACAGAAGCATGGAGTCTGCAAAGGATAATTCATTCATCTTGGGTAGAAAATGGAGAAGCATTTTTCTGGTCACTGATGCAATAGAATTGGACACAGAAAATGATGCTCCATCTCCGATGAGCATTCGACATTTACCACTTGTAGTTAGGCAGATTCATGACCTTTTTTTTCTTCTGGCATAAGTTGATGTCATTCAGGAGCCTTTTTTTTTTTTTCCTTTTTGTGAGGACAAAAATTGTCAATTTGTTACAATTCGATACTGATGTGAGAACTGCATTTTCTCCTAACCAGTGATCTAAAGTGCTGACCGATGTTTCAGGAAATACTGGAAAGATTCAAAGATTTGCAGAGACAGAATGCACTTCAATTCCAGGCTTCCCGCTCTGCTGCCGGCGACAGCACTCCAAGGGAAACGTGAACCATCAAGAGGATTTGTCTATTCATTACATTGGTGAACAGTCCAAGCAAACCTGGCTATTTGCCAGGAAGTTGATGTTGCCAACCAATCTCGGTTCGCTTTGCTGCTTTTGGACCATGAAATTTGGCGACCATATTTTTGGGACCATTTTGAGAGGATAGAATGTTTGTCCTTTGTTTGAGCAATTCAATTGCGGGTTGATCTAGGACGATTATATGTCGCTTTTGTGCATTTACCGGAAAAGTCACAAAGGATCTTGTAGATATGTTGCAAAGTGTTGTGGAGATCGGAGGCTGAGCACATTAGGCATTGCCATCCATTTGTTTGTGATACATTTATAGGGGAACACTAGATTCTCATCATAAAGCTGTACAAATCAAATTGACTTTGACGGCTCTTTGTGGTGAAACAGAGATTTGCAATGGTAACAGGGGTTGCGCACTACTAAAGCTCAAGGCAGATTCTGCTTCTAAATAGCATTGACGGACAGTAAGCGGGCATTGTCGGGTGCCACGGTGGAACAAGATAGCAGCGCTCGGCTCACGTCCGTAGAGGGCACGGAGACGGTAGTGCAGCAGGAGAGGCGTCTCGGCCAAGGCTCAGCCGAGAGCTTCTTTTCCCTCTCCCGTTATCTTTTCTTCTCCTCTTGCTCAGTTCGTGTTACAACCCCACCCCCCCAAAAAAAAAAAAAAAAGCCAATATTGATAGGCGTTCCACCGCCTCTTGAAGATCGCCGACTTCTGTGTGAAAGGAATTTGCTGCAACTCTTTTCCCCAAGTCCAAGTTGAACTTTGCTTTCTTTCTTCTCTATAAGGGAATCACAAGCTCTCCGCTTTTTCTCTTATAATACTTTTCTCACTTTATGCAAGGTTAATCCAACTTGCTAAATTAAAGTTCAGAGCCATCAGTTTAAACTCATCCATTGGTTTGATGTAAATGTAACTATATGAAATACAATTTTGTTATGTTTATTTAGAGGTTAAAAATCAATCCCTAATTTTCTAAGTAATAGTCAAAATTCAGGTGTCAATAATGAACTATCAGTCTCTTAAGTTTGATATTAACAAGATTCACACTGTTTATGCTGTCATCACAAGATTTATCTTTGCTCATTGGTCATTCTAATGTTCGCTTCACCAATGAGGATTTTGTTCTAGTGATGCTCTGTTTCGACTTTCTAGTATGCAAGTATGTCTCCCACTTCTCTCTAAATTTCTAATGATCTTGTTCTTCATGATGTAGGAACTGCGAATAGAGCCGAAATTTAGAATTTCGGAGGATAACCATATACGTATTCCAAATAAACTTATGAACTATTACATGTCTGAGCAATGTTATCTACAAGAGTCATACTGGAATTGTGAGAAGCCTTTTGACAAGTTTATTTACTTTATGACGATTAGCAACATCTCACAATCTATCAACGCTTCATCTATATCTTAGTGGAAATATCGATGCTTATGTATTATGAACAAAATGACATATGTTATGTGGGAAGATCTTTGGATTAAAATAAGACATTAGAAGAAAAAGTTTCAAATTTTACAATAGACAGGACTAATAAAACCATATGTATTTTACTTAGATTTTTAATGCTTAAAATACTTTCCCAGACTAAACAACTTTTGGGAACTCTATGAAATATGAATGATGCTCTATCACTCCGATCCATATTTCTATAACTCTTCCTATTTTGTCTCCGGATTGGTTTGAGGAATGAACTAGACAAAAGTCAAATGGTTGATGTAATCATTGGTGACTAAAGCAGAAATACTATTTCAAAAACAGACACCTTCTATGTCACTGAAAATTACGAAGAAATGTGTCTATTCGAATGTATATTTTCAAAACAAAGAAAACGCGGACCCTTAGAGTGCCATAACTTGGTAGAAAATGGATATTTAAGTATCATAACTTATGAAAGGTACACTTAAGTGCTAAAATCGAAGCAAAATGGATCACTTGAGTGCCAATCCGGCCAAAATCCGGTCAAATTACATATGTGGCATTTTTCCGGCGAAGCGAGTGCAAAACGACGTCGTTTTGCACGCTAACATGGTAAAAATATAAAAATTAATTAAATTAAAAAAAAAAAAAAAAAAAAAAAATGAGGGGAGGAGGTGGTTGAGGGCCCACAGCCACCGCCACGCCTCCCCGCCATTGCTTAGGGAAGGGCGGCGACGGAAGGGGAGGGTCGGTTGGGGTCGCCGAGCCACCGGCCGGGCCGGCGACCTCGGCCGATCGGTGGTGACGACTCACGAGCCCTCGCCCCCGAGATCGCGAGGTTGCAACCTTTGCCCGGTTCGGCGAGGTCGGTGGCCCTCGCCGAATGGGGAGGGCTCGCGGCCCTTGCCTAGATCCGGCCGGGGAGGAGGGGGAAGTAGCCAGCGGGCGAGGAGGAGGAAGAAAAAGGGGGAGGAGGAGAGAGGCGCCTGCCGGCGGAGGGCCGGGGCCGCGAGCCACGACCGAGGACCGGTGGCCCCCGGACGGGCGGTGAGGGCTTGTGTGCCCTCGCCTAGACGGCTGCCTTCCTCCTCCTCCGTTTTTTTTATAATAAATGTAAATTATATTATTATTTTATTTTAAATTTACTTTAATTAATTTTTATATTATATTAAAATTCAAATTATGCCAAAACGATGTCGTTTTGGCCGATTTAAGGGCTCTATTTTGGCTAACACCCGAAACGACATCGTTTTGGATGAATTAAAGTTGACTCAGCTCTCCAATGAGCCACCTCGGCGAAAATATTAATATTTAATTGCCACGTATGATTTCCGGCCGGCTTTGCCGGAGGTGGCACTCAGGTGTCCAACTTTTCTTAAAATGTGGCACTTAAATGTATCTTTCGTAAGTTATGGCATTTAAGTGTCCCTTTGTGCTAAGTTATGGCACTTATAGTGTTCTTTTCTCCAAAACAGAGTGTCTATTTAGTAAACATGATAGAAGTAGATAATATTGATTGATATCACTAAGAGTGAAGAAAGAAAGGAAAACACAATATATGTATTGTCAAAAAGAGTTATCTAGACCAACGTTTGTTGGCCTAGGTGGTAAGGAACCTGGGTTCCGTTAAGCAAGGTTTCGAGTTTGAGCCTTGTGTATGGAGCAAATGGTGCCTTTGTGGCTCCGACAGTGCTCGATTCCGAATTTAGTTGGGCATACCCCAGATACTGGAAAGTCATAGACCCAAAAAAAAGAAAAAAAAAAGAAAAAGTCATCTAGAAAATACGCCACTCAAAATGCAAGGAGGAGTGTCTCTTTACGCATACTATTGGTTGAATGTACGTCTTTTCGTGCAATAGCAAAAGTAAATGACGCTAATTGATGGGGTATTTTTGCTTTGAATTCGAGAAAGAAGAAAATCGTTAGTAGTGAGTGTAATGAACGACATGTATATAAAATCAATAGTGTCTGACTTTTCCAAAAAAAATTGTGAAAAGTGATGCATATTTTTTTTTGGGGTAAAGGTAAGTAATATATGGATTTTACCAAAAGAATGTACAAATAAGGAGGCCCGGCACCAACAAGATCAAACACTCAAAAGACAAGGAAGTCAAAAGAGTGTAGGGGTGCCGTGGAACCACAAGAAATGCACCAAAAGCCAAAAGGAAAGAAAAACAGCAACAAGAAAAGGAAAGAACGAACAATCAATCAAAGATTGTCGAAGGCAATCCCCAACTTTGCTGCAGTCTTCTATTCCTCGGAGTGTCAGAAACGTGCTTGAAAGACAAAGCTTTATCCTTAATCGCCTCATGAAGGTACATCTTCAACGCCGGGAGGAAGAGGGAGTGGTTGCAAAAGAGGATCGCATTCTGCTCATTCCAAATAAGATAGCATAAAGCTCCAAAGGAAAAACGAGACAGGGATTGGTGGAAACTATTATCACCAATATGCTTGGTAGATTACACTTGACCGCTCAACTTCTGTTTTGCCAAGGTAGATTACACTTGGCCGCCCAATACTGCGCAAGATTGCCGGTAATTCGACATCCAAAAAATAGGTGATTGGTCGAATCAGGCCTATAAGAGCAGAATGCACACACTGTAGAAGAGATATGGCCATAAGAGAGAAGCGCTACCTGAGTTGGTAACTTATTATGCGTGATCAGCCATAGGAGAGTTTGGTAGTGAGGAGGCAATGCAGGATTCCAGACAAAGGAGAACCAAGGCATTGAAGGTCCTCTAGGGCGAATTAAGTTCTAGGTAGAGGAAGTAGAGAAGTAGTCAGAGGGGTGCCCAAGCCAGAGGATGCGATTGACCTCTTGGTTGAGTATTGGGAGAGGTTCTCCCCAATCAACCAGGATGGTAGCAACATCAGAGGAGAGACCTGTCCTAACCGAAGCCAAATGCGGTCTACCAGACCGATAAATCTTCAGATCAGAAAAAAAAAAAAAAAAAAAAAAAGGAACCTGAAAAGAGGGCCCTTAGGAAGGATCAAACCAAAATGAAGCTGAAGTCCATTACCAATGTGCCAGTGAAAGTATTGCTGAAAACTTCCATGAAGATCAAGCAATTTCTTCCACGCCCAAGAACAAAAGGTAGGACGTAGGACCACCCAAAAATTTTTCCGCTTTAAGAAATTTGAGTGAATAAAAAAAAAGAAAAAGAAAAAAAGTGATGCATGTTTAACTGCCACTATTTTGAATAATATGGATAGAAGCTCTGTTTATCCACGTTACTTATGTGAAAAGTGATGCATATTTAAATGTCATTATTTCGAATAATATGGGTAGAAGCTAAACATACTATTTTGATTAAGGAAATAACATTGACAAGATATTATAGTGAAGATCCTATTTTAACATTGAACAAACACTGTTTGCCGAAGAATGTAGACCACAAAACTAAATAACTTCCTTTTTAGAAGAATGATGCAAATTTCCCCAAAGATATTCAGAACCACAAAAAATTATAGAAGAATTGTTATTATGATATCCATGCATATATAGATATATCTGAAAATTAATTTGAGCTCACGATTTTCGTAGAAAGTGTGTACGAGAAAGTTTTAGCGTCGGAATTATAGATCAATTTACAATGCTATACTATACTTTAATAAGAATGTACAATTAAAGCATTGTGTTTTCAAAGATAATTTCTGATTATATTTGAGAATGATGTAATTTAAATAGAAAATTTATTTACAAACTTACATCATCAATCACATATTTACTAACTTTTTAATGTCGAATAATTATCAAAGCTAATATTGTGAATGATTAATATCACGAAAAATTCCAAACTAGTACACTTATGACAAATTAATTTTAAATTAATTTTTGGGTCGACAAAAACCCCATATTGGTACACACGTGACACAGTTACCCTTCATTAGTTTCCATCAAATTAAGAAGGGGAAATAAAAACAAATCAAATAAAGAGAAAGGCTTTTGGATGAAAATGTCCTTGGCTATATTAAGATTTTGTTAGTAAGTTTGGTGTCTTATTTGAGATTAAGTTTATTACTTCAAATTATTATTTGAGATAAGGTTCACTTCAGACTCTTTTATGAAAAATCACTTTCACCTTAGATCTTTATTTAAAATTTTCCCTAATTATAATAATACTAATAAGACAAGATATTCATTTTTTCTATAAAAAAATTACTATGCATCATAATATCATTTGCGATCGACCTAACTGTAACTTGGCTAGATCCCACAAGAGGATGAAAATTCGCCCCACCTCCCTCTTATATTCCTTGCCTTCTTCTGCACATGACCCTGAGCTCTCTTGTCCCTTCTCTCTCTCTCTCTTCGCTTTCCCTCCCTCATCACAAAGCAAAGCACAAGACCTCTCTCATCGATGGAGCGTTCCGCTTACCCGAAGAACCTCTCCTCAAGCCGCAAGGGCGCGATCCAGGATCTCCTCCATGGCCAGAATCCCACTAAGAAGCTCAGACATCTCTTCGACACTCACTCTCAAGCTGGCGATAACACAGGGCAGCACTTGTTTGCGGAAGATCTGATCGTCAGCGTCCTCAGGTCTCGAGCAATCCCCTATCCGAATCGATGAGCGCCGAGTCCGACGAGTTCTTGCAGTTTCTGACCAACGCCTGTGTCTGGTCCAAGGACTCCGATGAGGAGAGCGTCAACACCCCGGTCGGGAGGTAATTAAGGCCCAACATTCATGTTTTTGTTTTTTTTTTTTTTTTTTTTTTTTTTTTGTTTTTTGGGTTTTTCTGAATATGTCTGAAAAGTAATTTATTTATTAAAGTGGAGTTTCGCATAATTTAAAAAACAAAAAAAGTTCTTTCTGGCAAGAACAAATACATATAAAGTGAGCATCAAATGTTCGAAAATGACAATGTGAAGATCTATTAGAATCTAGGAAAAAGGAGAGACATGAAAATATCGTTTTGCTATTTATATGATTTGGGACCCAACTTGACAGATCATGATTGGATGATAATGAGTTTGTCCAACTTGCAAGATAAATAAACTTTTTTTTCTTGTTATTTTATTTATTTTGTTATTCTGTAGAGGATGAAGGAGGTTTTATATGGAGGTAAAATTATATATATGGGTCCAAGTAATTCTAACATGCTCCCTTTTTTCGCAGAATAACTTCACCTACATGGACAGAAGTGAGGTCTCAATTAAATGACGGGCACTTATGGAGGAAATACGGCTTGAAAGAGATTCCCGGCGCCAAATTCCCCAGGTGCTTTTCCAATGATACACATTTTCATATAAGTAGAGAGAAATCCATTCTTGCTTGATGTCTAAAACAAATATTATGTGGAATCTTAACAATAAGGCATGGCTTCAAATTAATAAGAAACCCATTAGCTCTTATAAACTTGGCTAGTATATTTATGCTTCTCTCGTGATGAACAATGGTCGTGTCCTCACTACGTGTTATAAATTTAAGGCAACGAGTTCTTTCTTTAATTTTCTAAAATTTAGCTTCATCTCATCACAACAAGATACAATCCAGTCGAAACAAGCTCAATATTGCTTTTTATCGACTGTCATCATTATTCGAAAAATTTCGGGTTATATTTTGGATTGGAAGCATCCAAACCCCAATCTCCAATCAGGTGCTCATTAATTTACGATTTAATCGAAACAAATTATTCAAGCCGTGTTTCGGGGCACTTGCAGGAGCTACTACAGGTGCACTTACAAGCTCCCCAAGGGATGTCTAGCGACCAGGCAGCTCCAAAGGATGCCGGACGACTCATCTAATTATAAGATCACACACCAACGCCACCACACTTGCAACGAACCTCATCCTCAAATCCCCCCCCCCCTCATCCTGGATTCACCATACGCTGGGAACAACCCATCCTCGTCATTTTCTACACCAGCCTCGCTCCCAAGCAAGACAACAACAACCGCTTCTCTTCGTCCACTTTTTCGTTGATGAAACACGAGCAGAAGCTGCCTGGCGAGGATGAGCTGACAACCCCCTCCCACCCCGGTGGGGCGGTGGCGGTGGCCCACGACGACGAAAGCAGCAACAACAATCAATCCGCATCATCTGATTACTACGCTGGTATTCAAATCTGCTGGGGTGATCTAAGCCCTGTCGTCAGACCAAGGGGATGTGATGTTTAGGGTCTCATGGTTCGGATATGATTGTGGGGTCTGAGTTTGATGATCTGTTGGAGTATGAACTTCAATGTTGATTTTGATATAAATTTCTTGATTAATATGAGAGGTGTTTGATAGAATGAGCTTCCTTGAAACTATTTATCCTATGCGGTGGTCCTTTAAAGAGAAAAAAGGAGCCACTCAATAGCTAGTGTAACAATATTACCTTGTCGAAAAATAGTTTGTAATAATGGGGTTTTATATATTCTCTAAAGATTCTCTCACTTTGAGCCTTTGAGGAGTACTAAATACACTTCACTTTCTCAAAAGAACGTGCAAATATGCATAGTTACAAATTACAATCACCTTAAACTCACACAGTAAACATCACTATTTATCTATAAATGAAAATTTATTCCGCAGCAAACTGACTTTACGTTGATTAACATGAGCTGATTACATCAAGGGCTAAGAAACAAAAGGTTCAAATCCTTGATAACCAACTCCACATTCTATGATCAAAATATACTAGAAAATTACATACCCGACATATACACACCCTTTTAAAATCTAAACCATCGACGAAAGCCGCTGCATGATGGACTCCATGGTAGTTTCGACAAACACTTACGAAAATCACTTCCCTTAGTGGGTCTGCTTCAATCAAGACAGTTCAGCATTCCCATTGCCAATGCTTTGATGAACGAGACACATGCAAAATGCGAACCCAAATCCGATGAGAACAACTGCACTAGAAAAATAGGTGAGATTTAAATTCACTATGACTATCACAAAATTGCAAGCCAGGAAATGAACAACCTACTCCGAAGCAATTTATCCTTCTTTCTGCGTCTAACAATATCAGCTCCAGTCGTTCTAATTTGACCAAAATGACCTGGAATCACAGTGCTTGACTTGTCACATATTTGATCTGTCCCCATTGTTTCACGCTAGCTAGGTTGATTTTGTATTCACCAAATAAATATAAATATTTTTACCAAACAAATGTAAAGATTTAAACGTGCCAAAAAAAGACCATTATCATTTGGAGAAACAACTTTGTGCCTAACAAAATTATTTTCAATTTCGATGCGGAACTACAAATGTCTTTCAGGGTCCCTCTGTACAGTGACATTAGAGAAAAAGGAGAACGGAATTTGGCTAATTGATAGTAATCTTCCTTTAAATATCCCATTTTTTGTCAATAATAGCAACTAATCCATCACATATCATTTTGTAACCTTTTTCACGGAACGTAATTTCCCTTTTTGTCGTTGCAAGTAATATAGATTCTATGGTTGTAATTGGCCACAAATCAACCTTGCAGCAGGAGGCAATTATTATACATCTATGTGTGGGAAAATTGTTCAAAATTCCTAAATCTATTACAATTTTGTCAATTCAGATCTAAACCTTTTAATTTTACTAATTGAGTCCTAAATCTTTTCACGTTTTGTCAATTGAGTTCATTCAGCCAATTTTAGTTGGAAATCGCCGATGTACACGATGGCCGTACGGCCGTCCATTGGATTTAGTCACTAACGTGCAGTTTAAATCTTTATCATATAGTCCCATATGAGATTTCAGCTGCACGCGTGACCGGATATTTTTATAGTCATGCCGGATATAAGAAAGCCACGAATCGTGTGAAGCTTGTTAGTGTTGCTTAAGTTACGTGTATTAGTACATTACCGTGAGAGTTTTTTCGCGGATTGAGAGTATGTTTCCGTTCCGAAGCTCGAAAGGGAATCATACTTTTACCTTCTTCCCTTCGGGTCAAAAGCGAAGCTTTCGAGAAGCGCCGAGTTCGACGCACGCCAGGCATGACCAGCAAGGTGCGCGGAAGCTGCCCTAATGGAAACCCGACACGGCGTTCCCAAGTCAACAGGACCGCCTACCACCGTGTACTGCCCCGTGCCCACCTCCGTCCCCCAATTCCACGAGATTCTCCTCCCTCCGAAGACCTACTCGCAAAAACACGGAGTTATAACCTGATTTATTTTTTCATAAACCCTCGATTATTTTGTAACGGCTTTATAATGCTCATCAATTAATTATCAATAGATTTATAACAGTTTTTTAACGGCCTTTTCTTGGTTTGAATATAAATTGCAAACTACAATCCTTGGAGCTACTTGGAATTAGAAAGAGAATATAAGCGCACAAATATTACCAATGCCAAAGCCTACCTACATGCTCTAAGAAAAATTGATATTTCTTAAGATCACAGAATATAATTTGAACCATTCAAAATCGTTTGAATGGATAATGAGATTTCTAATTTATCCATTATATGCACTTTACCAGCAAAAACAATAGAATGGATAAAGGAAATGAAAAAAGCAACACCTTAGAGGACAGGTATGGAGATAAATAAGGCTAAAAACAGACTTAGAACTTTGAAGTACCTTATACCTTAAGAATCATTTTGATATTTCCAAGCACAGGTCGGAAGCTATTTGAATGGGATAGAAAAGGGAGAGAACCGATTTGGTGAGACAACCAAACCAGTTCGGTCTGGGAGGATGGTTTGGGATGAATCGGCATAGTCTGCAGAGGAAGAACTAGCTGATCGTGTAGGCAATGCATCAGAGGCTGACGTAACTTGGCGACAATGTGGCAGCTACTTGCGTTGAAGAGGTGGCTGACACGTGCATTGACCGGATGGCTCGACTTCCTGCGCATGGATCCGAGAGGCAGGGCTACGTGGTAGGCTGGTAGCCTGTGAGAGTGTGTGACTATAGGTCGCGATGAAATTTCAATGACTTATCTGGTGGCGGTGAGTTTGATGATGGTTTGTTTTGTCACCAGTGACATAGTCAAGGGCGGCATGCTTGGTGGAGAATGGATACTAGCGTTGTTGACGTTGCTAACCCGTGTAAGCTCTTATACCAAGATAAGAATATGTGGATTAGAGAATTGGGTAATCTATGCATATTTAATAACGAAGAGTAAACTAGCCTATTTATAACCATTACTATATGACTATTTAAGATTACATAATATTATAATATTTATTATAATTATTTAAGATTAAAAAAAAAAGGAATATGCACAATCAAATAAAAATGATGCGCAATTTTGTGAATATTGAGAATCACGAAAGATACAGAAAATTGCTTAATTATTTTCAATTATTTCTAATAATATTTACAAGTAGAATGACAAATATTAAATAATGATCTCCCTAGGGTTCACAAATATTGTCTTGAGTCTCATGCATAATTTGAGAGAATTAAATTATCGCTTCCATCGACACGAAACTTTCACACCACCTCCCACTGGGCGCGTGCACTGCATATGGCTAGATCCCACAAGACGCAGAATCTTCACACCACCTCCCACTTATCTTCCTTGCCTCTCTTGCACATGACCCTGAGCTCTTTCATGCTCGTCAAAAAGCCACTCAATAACATGCGAATCTCAACATGCATTTAAGGTTGAACCTGGCATTTTTTATTCATGGACTAGTGGATTCTTCAATTTTAGCATATTTTTAAGTTTTCCCCGTAACAAAATAACTGTATCGATGCCTTTTTTTTTTATTAAATGGGGGTCATTTCTCAGCTGATGATCTTTGTGGTATTCTTAAAATCTTGCTTTTGCATGTCTATATAACTTGAAGTGTCTACTTGTTATGATGATCATGTTTGGAATTATCATATTCATCTGATGTTTGAGTGCATGTTCATCTCTCCTCTTGTATTGGGATCACCTCACACAAGAGGAAGATCAAGGGATATTTTTGTGCATTCTCCTTGCTGGGGGACAATTCTCTGAGTAGTTCATGAGCATGCAGTATCCTAATTTTACTGGATGTTCCTTAAAAACCTCCATTTTTGAAAGAGAACAACCTGACGGCCCTTTGTTAGAGATTTGGTCTCTCTCTCAGAAATTCACAAATTGGTCCAAACATACATATACACACGTAATATAGTTATGACAATTTTACTTCAAATTAATTTTTGGGCATCGCCTAGAATTCCATATTAGTACCAGTGTAATACAATTATCCTTGGAAAAGAAAAACAAATCAAAAAAATAAAAAAGGATTTTGGATGGAAATGTCGTTGGCTACAATAAGATTTTACTAGTAGGTATGGCTTCTTATTTGAGATTAAAGCTGTCACTTTAAATTATTATTTGAGATAAGGTTTACTGCAAATCTTTCTTCTTCTTCTTCTTCTTGGAGAAAATGCTTTCACTTTAAGTTCTTCTCTAAAATTTGTCCCAATAATATTACCAATAAGACAAGATGTTCATTTCTTTTCTAAAATGGGAATTTACCATGTATTATTATATCATTTGCGATCGAGCCAATTGCTCGTAACCTATGTAGCACCGACACGGACACGCGACATGACATGACACAACACAACACGCCGACACGTTATATATTACATATATTTTTATATATAAATACATAAATAATAATAATAATAATAATAATAATAATAATAATAATAATAATAATAATAATAATAATAATAATAATAATAATAATAATAATAATAATAATAATAATAGCCTACAATTAATTTACACAAAAAAATATTAAATAATATCATTCATTATTTTAATTTGTTACAATAATACATAAACCTAGAGGAAAAAAACATTGTTTAAAGAAAAATACTGAAATGATATTTTTAAATTTATTTATTTATCATATATAGCATTTTTTTTATTACTTCTTTCATAGTAAAAGACTTTTTAAAATACTAAAACAATTCTAAAAAAAAACTGAAAAAAAATTGACCCTATGCGTGTATATTTATAGCATTTTTATTACTTATTTTATTACTTCTTTTGTGCATATTTATATTTTGACCCCATAAGTCTTAGAAATTTTAAAATTGACGCCGTGCGTGTCGGAATTTTTGACTCGCATGTCGAAGTGTTTCACAGAAAGTTGATCACGTGTCGGATTTTTTGACACTCGTTGACCCCGTATCGAAGCGTGTCGGGCATGTGTTGGACTGTCGGACACGATGCGAAGACTTACGGAGAGTGTCCGTACAACATAGCTCGTAACTTGACGAGATCCCGCAAGACATGGAACCTTCGCACCACCTCCCACTTAGCGCGTGGAGATGGCTAGATCCCCCGTGACAAAGAACTTTCGCCCCACCTCCACGCGCTTCTTCCTTGCCTCTTTCGCACATGGCCATGAGCTCTTTTGTCTTTGTCAAAAAGCCACTCTCTCTCACTCTCTTTCTTCACTTTCCTCCCTCGTCACAAAGCAAACCACAAGACCTCTCTCATCAATGGAGCGTTCCGCTTGGCCTAAGAACCTCTCCTCCAGCGGCAAGCGCGCGATCCAGGAGGTCTGTGGCCAAAATCCCAAGAAGCTCAAAGATGCCTTTGACGCTCACTCTCAAACTGGCGATGACCCACGGCAGCCCTTGTTTGCGGGAAATCTGATCGTCAGCGTCCTCGGTTCGTTCAGCAGCAACACCCAATCCCTATCGAGCGGCTCTGAGTCCTATGAGGTCTCGCAGGTCCCAAGCAACGCCTTTATCAGTTCCGAGGTCTCCGAGGGAAGTGAGAGCATCATGTCTCCGTTAGAGAGCGTCAAGACCCCCGTCCAGAGTTTTCCCGTAGTGAGCTTCAAGACCCCCGTCCGGGAGAAAATATTCAGTGGTTCGTGCGCGCCACGTCATCCGCTGACGTGGCGCGCACATACCACTCAGCTTTCGACACCTGTCCTGGGGGACCCGCTGGAAAATGAAAAGACTCGCTCGTCTCGGCTCGGTTCGGCTCGGCGTGGGACCCACGACATGATGTCTCACATCAACCTCGACGGCTTCTTCGGCGACCTCCCTGAGACCGGTGACGTCATTGGCACTTACTCCTCGACGATCGTGTCGTCGTCGTCTCCAGACTCGGGGCTCTCGTGGTTCGACGAGATCGAGAACATCCTGACGAAGGACGACGATGTCCACGTGCTTGCTGAGCCGGGGGCTGAGCGGGCCATGCAAATATTCAGTGGTTCGTGCGCGCCACGTCATCCGCCGACGTGGCGCGCACATACCACTCAGCTTTCGACACCTGTCCTGGGGGACCCGCTGGAAAATGAAAAGACTCGCTCGTCTCGGCTCGGTTCGGCTCGGCATGGGACCCATGACATGATGTCTCACATCAACCTCGACGGCTTCTTCGGCGACCTCCCTAAGACCGGCGACGTCATCGGCGCTTACTCCTCGACGATCGCGTTGTCGTCGTCTCCGGACTCGGGGCTCGTGGTTCGGCGAGATCGAGAACATCTTGACGAAGGACGACGACGTCCATGAGCTTCTTTGGCCGGGGCTGAGCGGGCCATGCAAATATTCAGTGGTTCGTGCGCGCCACGTCATCCGGCGACGTGGCGCACACATACCACTCGGCTTTCGACACTGTCCTGGGGGACCCGCTGGAAAATGAAAAGACTCGCTCGTCTCGGCTCGGTTCGGCTCGGCGTGGGACCCATGACATGATGTCTCACATCAACCTCGACGGCTTCTTCGGCGACCTCCACGGACCGGCGACGTCATTGGCGCTTACTCCTCGACGATCGCGTCGTCGTCGTCTCCCGGACTCGGGGCTCTCGTGGTTCGACGAGATCGAGAACATCCGACGAAGGGCGACGATGTCCACGTGCTTGCCGAGCCGGGGCGAGCGGGCCATGCCAATATTCGGTGGTTCGTGCGCGCCACTTCATCCGCCGACGTGGCGCGCACATACCACTCAGCTTTCGACACCCGTCTTGGGGGACCCGCTGGAAAATGAAAAGACTTGCTCATCTCGGCTCGGTTCGGCTCGGCGTGGGACCCATGACATGATGTCTCACATCAACCTCGATGGCTTCTTCGGCAACCTCCACGAGACCGGCGACGTCATCGGCGCTTACTCCTCGACGATCGCGTCGTCGTCGTCTCCGGACTCGGGGCTCTCGTGGTTCGACGAGATCGAGAACATCTGACGAAGGACGACGATGTCCACGTGCTTGCCGAGCCGGGGGCCGGCGGTTCATGCCAATATTCAGTGGTTCGTGCGCGCCACTTCATCCGCCGACGTGGCGCGCACATACCACTCGGCTTTCGACACCCGTCTGGGGACCCGCTGGAAAATGAAAAGACTCGCTCGTCTCGGCTCGGTTCGGCTCGGCATGGGACCCACGACATGATGTCTCACATCAACCTCGACGGCTTCTTCGGCGACCTCCACGAGATCGGTGACGTCATCGGCACTTACTCCTCGACGATCACGTCGTCGTCATCTCCGGACTCGGGGCTCTCGTGGTTCGACGAGATCGAGAACATCCCGACGAAGGACGACGATGTCCACATGCTTGCCGAGCCGGGAGGCGAGCAGGCCGTGCCGGAGGACTCGAGCTTCCCGTGGACCTTCGCTTCCCCCGCCCCCTCGTCGCCGGCTTCTCGCCACCTCTGCAAGATGCGGCGGCTCGGCCTCGGGTGCTCCGCCACCGGCTGATTTCCTCGGTTTCCATGGCGCGTGTTCGGGATTCTCATTTTTTTTTTGTTTTTGTTTTTGTTTCATGTGTGGATGACTACTAGTTCTGGGAGCAGGAGGCCGCAGGTCAAGAAGCTTCGCCGGATAGGCTGCCGTTGATTGTGGTTAATGGAGAGGGCGAAGAGGACACTGCTTTGGCGGAGAGCGTGTGTAGCGCTGATTGGGAAATTGTGGCTGATGATTCTGAGGGACGATGATTCCGATGGAGTCGTGATTGATGTGGAGAACCAGAATGCTGATAGAACATAAGCCGAGACGGTGCAGCGATGGAGACAAATTTGGTATTTTTCTTGTAGCATTTCTAGTGCTTTCTTGGGAAATTTCTTTTTTTTAATCTGTCTGGATACGCGTATGCAATGTGCACATTGGTTCTAGTTCATGAATATCTCGAAAATTAAGAATTTGAGAGCATGTTTCCTTCGGGGGAGCTGCAAATGTTTTACAACTTCAGCACAGTGACACTATTGATGGTTGATGTTGCAGTGTCGCCTATCCTATATACGGGCTTTACTTTTTGCACTATAGCATTAATGTGGTTGAATTGCAATACATCTACATTGCTCAATTATTAGGTTGTTATTTCCTTAAAATTAAGGGCTTAGTTCACTTGCCCTTCCTTTTTTGTTCTGTTAGGGACTAGAGAGCGAAGGCTCCATTTGCCTCTGTAATTTATTTTCCCGTCTGTTTTACCTATAGGAAATATGCTCTCATTCCTAGTCTTTTGAATATCTGTACATGTTCTTATATGGTGTGAGTTGTTACTTCTATAGTAGGCCATCAATAGTTCTTTAAAGATATATTATTAATTCCTTCAATTTTTGTGGCTTCCCAGGCACCATGTTTCGTCGATGGAGTAACTCTCATCACGGTGAGGAAGATGACTCGCTGCGGTTTGAATCTAAGGTAATTAAGATTTCAAAATTACAGCGCTTGTAAGGACTGCACATTTCGCGAGTGTATCTCCTTGATCGATTGCTCATATTTATCTGATTTCCATGGCTGACCATGTGGTTGACCTAAGTCAGTAGTTTTTCTGGCCACGAGAAACCATGAAGTGGCCCTTTTTGCAGATAATACTTTACCGTCAATACACCCCCTTATTTGTACCCCTTTTTGCAGATCATGGGCATTGGAGGCAAATGACATGAATCGTTTCAACATCCAATTTCAGCTGGATTTAGTCTTTGGAGATTTACTAAAAGAAAGAGGCAGGTTGCTTTCAACATCCTCAGCCCTGGAGGATTTGTCCACTCGAGGATCCAAGGTATGTCATCTTTGTGAACTTACTCCCTGCAGTTAAGTTGCAGTTACCGATATCCTTTTTCCTGCCTTTGTCATATAGTGTTGTCCATTGGCATGAGATAATTTGTGCAAGAAATTTATATATATTATGTTCCCTTAATATGCTCTTGTTATCACATTAGTTGATGCTTTATGATGACTTTTTGGTCAATTGGCACAATCAGGTGTGGGTTGTTGTCCTTAGTGGAATGGGTATCGCATTCTCTTTCTATTATGTACTCTGAAAAGAAAAAAATTAAACGGCTCATTGGTCAACTATCACTTGATTATAGAAGCTAGAAATTAGTTCTTAGTACATATGGTTACCTGAATATCTTTCTGCTCGCAATTAAGTAGCTATTATTACCGTGGAGAATTTGTAATCTGATGCCTTTGCACTCTTCTTGTTCATAGTGCTGCAGAACCTGTTCGAAAGAGGGTAACTGCGATCATCGAAATGTATTTGAGATGCAAGAGAAAGAACTTTTGGTGAGTGCCTCTCTATATGATGCAGAAAATCTTTAGGAAAGAAAAGCTCGCAGACTTCTTTTGCCGATTTTTGCAAAATGAATTGGAAAGATTTTGTTTGATAAAAAGATTTTAGTAAGGATGGTTGGGACTATAATAGATATTTTCAATTTTCATTTAAACTTGCTTGCAGGATAGACTAATAAAGCAAGGTCTTTAAGTTAACGTGATTTCATGTTCCCGTCAACAATTGTAAAGGACGAGAAAGTCTAATATTTGCATCTTGCAGCCATCTTAAAACTTTGTTGGTGAAGACAAAAAGGGCGTTTGAAGATCTGCAGTTCCAGTTTCAGAGAGATCTAAAACAGCTAGGTAGGAAAAGTAGACTAAAAAGGAGTAGTCTAATTAGTTCTTTTTTTTTTTTTTTTTTTCTGAGCACAGGCGAGGCTTAGGACATGGAGCTGCATGTTCCTTGTCCTTTTGCATTGAATGTCAACCATTTTAGATGAGTGTCGTCTATATACTTTATTTATTACAGCTCCTCCGCTGAATGTTATTATCTCAGATTGAGGCCATTGTCATTAATATGCTCCCTAAGATTTGGCAATAAATCTCAAATTTCAACTTGAAGAATGAATCTATGGGATCTTGTTACGATCTTTTTTTTGCTTTTGCATTTTATTAAGGAGAATAAAAGCTAGATGTGACATACTTCCTGAGCATTAATATGTGTTTTTGCTTTTCCAGTGGATCAGGCAATCAAGTCCAGGAGATGTCTACTGCTGCCCTTGGATATCATAAAGTGGTGAAGGAAAATCGAAACCTTTACAACATGGTTCAGGATTTAAAAGGTCAGCTTTTTTTTTTTCAAGGAGAGTTATTTGTTTATGAATTGGATCGCATAACTCAATTTTTTGAGCAGTATGCATTTATCCGCAGAAGTATATGCGTGTCCATGGGTCAGTTGCTTTTAAGTAAAGGAGCTTTTGTTGTTTTATTTCCAATGTTACGAGTTTAATTTGACAAAAATCTTTACAGGAAATATACGAGTATACTGCAGAATTAGACACATTTTTAATGCGGAAGCCAAAAATGTGGTAGATTTTATTGGAGAAGATGGTTCACTTGTGATTGTTGACCCTTCAAAACCCCATAGAGATGGAAGGAAAGTGTTTCAGTTTAATCGGGTTTTCAGTCCACTTTCTACTCAAGGTATTGTTACACTTCATCTTACTGTCTAAGGGTATATTGTTGGCCAAGTGATTGTCCTGCAAGTTGATGTTCAGCTCCTAAATAACAATGTAAATTGTTTTTTTCGCCATGCGGCCCTCTTTGCAGATGATGTGTACATGGATACTCAACCTTTGATTAGATCAGTTATGGATGGTTACAATGTCTGCATCTTTGCTTATGGTCAAACTGGATCGGGTAAAACACATACAATGGTAAGAACTTAAGTGTAGCTTTAGTAGATCCAACCTTTGTGCCAGATCACCTCCTAGGCTCCTAGATAATTTGTGTAAAATAAAAAAGTGTGCATTTTCCTTGCTGTTAGATGGATGTACTGTTAATTTCGTATATCTACCTGCAAAGGATGAACATAATTCAATCTAAGCAGATGCTTAAGATTGCTTACGTTGATTTGAGGAATAACTACTTATTGCCTTTTGGAATTGCAGAGTGGTCCATCAGGCGAACTGACAAAGGACATGGGGATTAATTACTTGGCTCTCAACAATCTCTTCGAGTTGTCTAACAGAAAGAAGGACATTATAACTTATGATATTCATGTTCAGATGGTTGAAATATATAATGAGCAAGTGTGTGATCTCCTTGCTGAGGATTCAGCATCCTCAAGATATCCTTTGAAATGGATTATTCTGTCTAATATAGATACATTTGATGTCAAATAAGTAGATAAAAAGACTGAAGAAAGCTTAAGTTTCTGAAATGTAAATTTGGGTTCCTTGACTATGCACAAATTAAAGATTCGAAGCTGTACCAGTGACGGTGGCTTGAGCCTTCCAGATGCTACCATGCATTCTGTCAAGTCCACAGCTGATGTGGTCAACCTAATGAAATTTGGTGATGTGAATCGTGTCGTCAGTTCTACAGCACTGAACAATAGAAGTAGCCGGTCTCACAGGTCAGTTTTGGACAGGCAGAGTTTCCTACCCATTCTTTTTGGTATAAATTTTGATGTAGTTTCCAATAGATAGATTATTCAAGAGAGTGATACTGATGTCCATGGGATGCATCCTTGCAGTGTGCTGACAGTACATGTTCAAGGGAAAGATGCATCTGGATCCATCCTCCGCAGTTGCCTGCATTTGGTTGATCTTGCAGGAAGTGAACGGGTAGATAAATCTGAAGTCACAGGAGAGAGACTGAAGGAGGCACAGTACATTAACCGGTCTTTGTCTTGTCTGGGAGATGTTATCACAGCTTTGGCCCAGAAAAACTCCCATGTACCTTACTGCAATAGCAAACTTACGCTTCTGCTGCAAGATTCCCTAGGTACCTATTTCGAAGTTTCGAACTTTGTCAGGTGTCATTGAAGCTTCATTTTAGGATAAAATTACTAATTCCCAGAGTGAGCATTTCATAGAATTGAGATACTCTGATTATGATCCTTGGGTAATGGTGACATTGCTTTTATGCATTTTATTTCAGGAGGAAATGCGAAGACATTGATGCTGGCTCATGTAAACCCTGAGAGAGATTCATTTGGGGAATCAATGAGTACCTTGAAGTTTGCCCGGAGAGTTTTAACGGTTGAACTTGGTGCTGCACGCATGAACAAAGAGACCAGTGAGGTCACGCAACTCAGAGCAGGTAAATGTACTTGGGTAATCTCTATGCTTCAGATGCCTTTCTGACAATAATCAACATTACAATTCTAGGGGGCTGGATCTGTCGATTTGGCAAAAATGAGATCCAGATTGTTATGCAAGGAGAGCGCACTCTTTGTACTGATCCTCGAACGCCCAACTTGCTTGTTCAAAGCATGAATGGCAAGGAATCTCACATAAGGAAATCGCTGCGCACCATAGAGAGGAAGCTCATCAATGGATCTGAAAGGAGGTCAATGAAATATTTAACTATCTAGTCTTAACACTGAATTGGACAAATTTAGTATGGTATGAAATACACAAATGCAACCGAAAAATTCCAAAATGATGGGTAATATGAGAATTTGCTCACATCATTATCTTGCCATTAAGACTTGGTTTCTATGCAACTGCAGGAACCAAAGAAATGTGACAGAAGCTCGTTCACTTGTCAGAGGCTCTACTACTTGCATTAAAAATGGAGTATTGGCAATTGCAGCCAACACACGGACACAAAATAGAGTATTGGCAATTGCAGCCAACACACGGACACTTAGGAGACAATCACTAACAGGTGCTGGTTCAGACCAGTCTCGCCGGTCTTCTCTGGGTGGCAAGTCCACTAATTCCAGTAAGCAGAATCAGCATAATTAAATTTAATTCACAGTATATATTTCATCTCATTATGTCCATCATCTGATTATTTGTTTTTGTTTCTTCAATAAGATGTAAAAGACACAAGGAATGCCAAGACGCCTCCTCCAGTCCACCCATCATCTACGATAGCAAAGCGTTGGCTGTAGCTATAGATGGCGAAATTTAGTGTTCAATGACCAGCGAAGTGATGCTTTGACTCGAAGCTGACTGAAGTTTTGACATGATAGATGAGACACTGAGAATTGACGAGGGAAAGACTGAAGAGTTAGCCGACAAACGCAATAGCAATTTTTTGGTTTAACACACTGCTTATGTACATATTGACACAAGTTCTTCAAATAATGCCCGAAATTTCTATGGCAATGTTTTCAAACTGCTCTTGCCCATTGTTCTCTGAATCTCTGACTTAAGTCATCAAAGCTATCGGCATCTTTTAACAGAAATGGAGGAAATGACAGGTGCCTCTGCTAATAAACCGGCTGCTCTTCTATTGTATAGCTAGCTAAAAATCAAAGATTATAGCACGACATTCATATAACGTGACGCCAATGTGGTACTATAGAATCAAGTGTTCTTGTTTTTAGTATAGTTGATTATAATAGCTTCACAGGCCCTGAAACCGAGATCCCTCAGTTTATCCAGCGATACCTTGCGTGATATGGATCATACATAGTTTACTTATTCAGTTATAAACCTCAATGTAACTGAGGGCTAGTCATTTAAAAAACACACACACAACTATAGCAACAACTTCCATGTTTCATTTTCCGAAACAGGATCCCATGCCCATCTTTGAAGTTCAGCTTAATTTAGTTGAAGATGCAAACAAGCAGATGGCCATTGCCTTAGATTTACCCAAAAGTGCTACTGTCAGGAAAACAGACGTGAAGGTTAAGAGGAGCATCATTAACAAGTCATCCAGTTCACCAAATTGTTAAAAATGCCTTCTTTACAAGTTTATGATGAACCTGAAAAACTGATTCACAGATGAGTGTACTTTATTCAAGTTTCAACCATTCAGTCAATGGAAAGAAATATCGACAATTATTTAAGGAAGGTGAAGAGAAGGAAGTAGTTAGCAAAGCTTAAACAAGTCGGTTGTTTGATTGTAGCTAATTTGCCCGTTTATTTTCTTGAAGGAATAGTCATAGGCTTGAAGCAGCCGCTTGTGGAATCTCCTCATGTCCAAGCTCACATTCTGTCTGTCGAGATAGATCTCCTTAGTGTATTGCCATCCTTCCTAGTCAGACCCTTTGGATTCGTAAGGACTGGATCATCTTTATCGTATTCATTATACGGTGAGCTCTCTCTAGGCGAAATCTTGTAGCCAATATACTTGAGACCAAGCTCTCTAGCAGGTTTACCAAAGCATGTCTCAGCTGGTGAATCCGTCCCTAAAGGAATGACTTGGATGAGCACAGAACCAGGTTTCAGGAAAAGGAAGTGGGTCAAAGCAGCCCCATGTACACCAACGATAACCTCGCTCTTATTAAGCAAGCAATATGATGCAAGCCTAGGGGAGGCTTTCTCAAACAGTAGGATCGGGAGAGTGACTTGCACACGGAAACAGGACAAACAGGAATTTCAGCACTGCACGAGCTCAGGAGAATGGTCGTATCTTTCTCGATACAAATCGGATTGACCTGATTCCAAAGCCAAATGAACAAAGACTTCTGGATCTACAATTTCTCTGTTTTGGGTTTTCTGAAATAATCACTGTAGGATAGTCGAAATTGGGTTGGAAGTAACGAACAGAACAGGAAAAGACAGAGACTCCGTTGGTTGCTCTTCTAGGCCTCCAACGAAGTTGAGGGGCACCGATTCTTCTAGATCGATGACTGCAACTCTTCAAGGATGCAGATTTCAAAGCTCCGACTCTTCAGGACGGAGTGAAAACGCTTCTAGGTTTTCAAGGTATGAACTCTACAAGGTTCATGATACTTGCTTCAAGCAAAGTTTTTTCATTTATCAAAAGTCGTCAAAAGTTGTCTTTTTTTCTACAAGAGATTGGATGGCTTATATCATCAAGAAACTAAAAACAGAGCGTTGAAACTAGGAGAAATAAAGACAAAGCGTTGAAACTAGGAGAAATAAAAACGGAGCATTGAAAATAGGAGAAATAGTAAAGAGCATGGAAACTATAAACTAGTAAAAGCGTTATGCGAGCTTCCAAGGTGTTTTATGTCGATATAGCTTCTCGGTTTCGTCGAGCTTGAATGCGGCCCGACCTTCTTGGTCGGGAAAGCTGGTCTTCAATGCGGGCTGCATCATCCTCCCCATCTTTAAAAGAATTCGTCCGACCGCACATCCCGAAATTCCGCCCCGTTTCGATAAAGTGAAATGGGCATTTCGTCAACGTGTTTACGGTCATTTTCTCGGCGATCACTCACGAGTTAACTAACCTATTGAGTGAAGCCGTTAAGGGATGTATCTGCGGTAAAATCCCTAAAGCTACTCAATTTGTTGGATTGGACTAAAATCACGTCGACGATTTTTAACTATGAAATCAACTCGATTTGGGGAATCGAATTTTAAGCGCGTCATAATTCCTTTTTAGGACCTTGTCTCATTGTTCGTCAATTTATTGACAGTCAAATTTCAATAAAGAAATTATCGGAGGAAGAATTGAAGATCAAAAGAAAATAGAAAGGGAAAGAGAAAAGATAAATAGGAATAATGTTATTATTTAAATTCTTTTCTCTCTCTCCCTTTTTTCTTCTTTTCTTTCTCTCTCTCTCTCTCCTTCCCTCTTTTCCCTCGTGCGATTTCCCCTCCCCCACCGAACACCCCTTGGCCAATTTCAATTTGGCTTCTTCCTCTCCCTTTGACCATTCAACCCTATCTCTTCTCTCTCTTCTCTCCCACTTTTTCCCCCCACGTGACCGAGCCCTTCTTCTTCTCCTTTCCTCTTCGTGCAACCAACGAACAAAAGCAGGAGCTGAAGTGAAGACAGCAACTCGCCGAAGCAGCTCGCCGTTGCTGCCGCACGCCACCGGGCCGCCGTCCGCACGACCCGCGCAACGCCGCGCGTTCCGCCGGCCGTCCTTCGCGCCCAAGCGTGCTCCCCCGCACGGTTCAGCCTCTGCTCGACCTTCGTTCCACCCCGTCCGGCCACCTCCGGCCACCGATTGAAGCCGCCGGACCTCCACCGACCCTCCCCGGAGCACCACCCGCTCTCCCGAACCCTTCTCCGCCCCTAACCATCTCTGTTTTCCCCTGTTTCGCAGCCAACCAACAACCCACGAAATGGGTTTCCAGCACCTTTGAGCTCGCTTTTGGGCCGTTTCCAGGCCCCGAACCCGAGGCCCGCTTTGGAGTTTGTTGTTCCTCGCGTCGCCCTCGTCGGATTGATCCGATTTGCGCGCGATTTGGTGAGTAATCTCACTAATCCTGGATTAGATGGCTAATTATGCTTTAAGGTTAGTTTAGTTTTAATTAATTATGTTTAGGTTGTTAGAGTAGAATAAATTAGCAATTATTAGTCAATTGTGATGTGATTTAGATAAATTGATTGTGCAATTAACAAGTAGACGTGGTCTACTATTTATTGGAAGCATCTTGGGAATTTTCCGACCCCTAATTGGGCTTCAATTTGGCAATTCGGGCCTAAGTGAGATTTTTGGGCATTTAAATATTAATTTTCGGAATTAAATTAAATAATTATTTATTTTCCGAAAATTCAAGGGAGATGGTTCGGAACCGGAATATTATGCGGATGACTGTGGTGAAGTCTGTTTATTTAATCGGGCTTTAATTTGAGCTAAATGGGATTTTTAATATTAATTATTTAATATTCGAAATTAATTAATTATTTATTTATTTTCCGAAAATTCAACTGAGATGGCCTGGAACCGGAAAATTATGCTGATGACCGTGGTGAAGTCCGTTGGTTTAATTGAGTTTTAGTTTGTGCTAAATTGAATTTTTAATATTTATAAATTAATTTTCAGAAATTAATTAATAATTAATTATTTTTCGGAAATTAAGATTGAGATGGCCGACGACCGAAATCTCGTGCTGATTGTCGTGGCACAGTCTGTTTATTTATTTGAGCTTTGAATTGTGCCAAATTGAATTGAATGTGGAATCTAGGATATATTCCTAAATGGTTGTGGTTAATTATTTCATTGAGAAATTGTCCCGGGCTATTGAGCTAGACGTTATCCCTATGTGGGATACCCCCTGGACAACGGGAAGCCGGTCGCAGTTGATTCTGGACCCTATGCTCCTTCGGGAATGCCGTCGACGTAGTGACGAAGCCGTGCTCAAGGGGGAGACGATGCTCCTTCGGGAATGCCGTCGACGTAGTGACGGCCGTGCTCAAGGGGGAGACGATGCTCCTTCGGGAATGCCGTCGACGTAATGACGAAGCCGCGCTCCATGGGGGAGGCGTGCACAGGCAATGCCGAAGATCGCCGAACGAGAGTAGGCCGTGCTATATGCCGAGATCAAATCTAAGAATGCATGATTAATTGAGTGTGAGAATCGGGAGTATACTATATCAGCCTACGGGCGATATATCAGTTTAGAGTGAGCAGTCTTGGACTATGGTCGGACTTATAAATAGTATTGAATGTGTCGACCAAGCATGGGTCGTGGCGACATGTAATCGACTAGGTCGATTGATCATTACTTTGATATGAGGTTATGAATTGATTGATTGAATGGAAATGACCATGGGTGGTCTCGTTGTCATGTAATCGACTAGGTTGATTTGATCGATGCTTCGATCGGTGATGTGATTGCTTGGGTGCCTATTATGAATTGTACTGACTTGCAGGTGGGATCTGAGGCCAAGGTAAGTCCCCTCACCTATGCGTGTTTAGGCAGCCTATAGTATAATTGTTTATTAATCGGGCTTAGTGGGGTAGAACTCGCTGAGACGTAGTCTCATCCCAGTTTGGGGAAAAACATTTCAGGACCCCGTTGAGGAGCTGAGGAGAAATCCGAGAAGGAGAACTCGGAGGTGAAACCTGAGTAGAAGGATTTTGGAAGAAGAAGATAATCCCGAGAGGGCCTTGAGTATGGCTGGATGGGCCGAGAGTCTATCTTCTTTTGAGAATTCATTTGATGTGAATAGTTATGAAGTGATTTGTGTTTTGTATAAAAGTTTGGTTATAAATTTCAATATGAAAAATATGGCCTGCTTTTCTATCCCATCGTTTTATTATCTAGGGATTTTAAGCTGCCGCATGTGCTTAATAAATGAAAGGGTCGGCGATACATTGTCACAGGATATCGCATTATAAAATCGACCAAGAGTGAAGGATGTGCACGTGCCCGAGGATCGGGGCGTGACACGAATTCTCGCCATCATCATCAAAAGAATCTCCCACATAAGGTGTTAAATGTCGAACGTTGAAGACGTTGTGAGTCTTCATATGAGAAGGAAGATTTAATCGATACGCATTAGGATTAATGCGCTCAAGAACTTCGAGAGGTCCAAGCTTTCGATCACTAAGCTTGTTATAAGTTCCAACAGGATGCCGTTCCGGTGGTAGATAAGCCCAAACAAAGTCTCCAAGTTCAAAGATAACTTCACGCCGCTGCTTGTTGATGTCCGTTTTATAGGATTCAATTTTGCTCTCTAGTCTTTGGCGCACATCTTCATGAATTGTCTTCATTTGAGAAACAATATCATCGACTTTGCTGCTGGACTTCTCAGCAAAAGGAATTGGTGCAAGATCAAGAGTAGTGTTTGGTTGTCGACCATATATGATCATAAATGGACTATATCCAGTGCTACGGTTCTCAGCACAATTATATGCAAATTCTCCAAGCGATAACCGTGTCTCCCAAGAACGGGGATTATTATCAATCAAAGTCCTTAATAGATTTCCCAATGTTAGATTGACGACCTCAGTTTGTCCATCCGTTTGGGGATGAAACACAGTACTATATTGCAATTTAGTACCGACATTCTTCCACAGTTGTCGCCAAAAATGACTAAGAAATTTTGTATCTCGATCTAAAGTAATGGTCTTCGGAATGCCATGCAACTTATAGACTTCTTTGAAAAATAAGTCAGCAATACGCCAAGCATCCATAGTTTTTCGACATGGAATAAAATGTGCCATTTTGGAAAATCGATCGACAACAACAAAGATCGAATCCATACCTCTGTTTGTGCGTGGTAATCCAAGGACAAAGTCCATAGAGATATCCTCCCATGGGGCATGTGGAATCGGCAAAGGCAAATAAAGGCCAGCATTAGTAGCTTGTCCCTTTCCAATTTGGCAACGTCGACACCTCATCACATGTCGATGTACATCACGTTTCAAATGAGGCCAAAAGTATTTGGCTGAGACAGGTTGTACAGTTTTGTCGCGCCCAAAATGTCCTTCATGGTGAACTTCATCGATCACCCGCTGCCGAAGAGAACAGTCCGGCACACATAAACGGTTTCCTTTGAAAAGAAAACCATCACATACAGTAAAATCAGCAAGCTTCTTTTCATGTGCATCGGGAATGATCTTGGAAAAGTAGGGGTCTTCTTGATATAACTCCTTAAAGGAATCAAATCCAAGAACAGTAGAATGCATTGTAGAGAGCAAACTCTTCTTTCGACTAAGGGCATCGGCAACTGATTACGAGCTCCAGCCTTATGCTTAATAGTGAAAGCAAACTCTTGGATGTATTCAGCCCATTTTGCACGCCTTTGGAGTTAAGTTTTTGCTGTCCGGAAATATACTTGAGCTTCATGATCGGTATATAAAATAAACTCTCAATGAATAAGATATGGCCGCCAATACTCAAGTGTGCGAAATAATGCGTAGAATTCCAGATCATAGGTGTTGTAACGAAGTTTGGCACCATTCAATTTTTCACTAAAGAAGGCGATGGGTCGACCTCCTTGACTTAGAACTCCTCCTATGCCAGTACACTGATGCATCACAATGCACTTCAAAACAAGATCAAAATTAGGCAATGCAAGTACCGGGGCTATGCTCAATTTTTCTTTGAGCTGTTCAAAACTTTTCTGAGCTGCATTCGTCCATTCGAAAACTCCCTTCTTCATGCAAGAAGTGAGTGGGGCCGCAATGGTGCTAAAATGCGCAATAAATCGTCGATAGAACGAAGCGAGGCCATGAAAACTTCGCACTTCATGCACATTTGTTGGAGTTGGCCATTCTCGAATCACCTTGATCTTAGAATCATCCACCGAAATGCCATTCTTCAAATATGAAACCCCAAGAAAAGGATTTGTGGTACCATAAAATAGCACTTGTCGAGAGCCGCATACAATTGTTCTGCCTCAAAGACACATAATATTTCTTGAAGATGCTGCAAGTGTTCATCAGTAGACTTGCTAAAAATCAAGATATCATCGAAATAAACCACAACAAAATTTCCTAGAAAAGGCTTCAACACCTGAGTCATAAACCTCATGAATGTCGATGCTGCATTCGACAATCCGAATGTCATGACTAGGCACTCATATAGCCCATCTTTTGTTTTGAATGTTGTCTTCCATTCATCTCCAGGTTTGATTCTAATTTGATGATATCCACTCTTCAAATCCAGCTCTGAGAAAATAAATGCACCAGTAAGTTGATCTAAGAGATCATCAAGGTGAGGAATAGGAAATCGATACTTGATGGTGATCTTGTTGATTGCTCTATTGTCGACACACATCCTCCAAGTACCATTTTTCTTAGGCACTAAAAGAGCTGGAATAGCACACGGATTGAGGCTCTCCCTTATAAAACCCTTATTCAATAGCTCCATAACTTGTCGATGCAATTCCTCATGTTCAATCGGACTCATCCGGTAATGAGCGAGATTCGGCAAAGAGGCTCCGGGCAACAAGTCAATTTGATGCTGAATATCTCTCATAGGAGGGAGACCATTGGGTAAGTCCATCGGGAAGACATCCTTGAATTCTTCCAAAAGAGGTTGAACTCGATGAGGTACAACGAGGCAACTTCATTCTTCCCACCTGTTTTATTGAGCAAAATATACAAGATACGAACTCCTTTCAAAGCATCCTTCATATCCTTCATTGTAAGCAACGTAGGGAGAAGGAATTCTCAACTACAGGAGTTTTCAAGGTTCCCTACTAGGTGTCAACGTAATTTTCTTGCCTCCAAATTCAAAAGAATATGTATTTCGATAACCGTCATGTGTAGTCCTCTATCGAATTGCCATGGTCGACCAAGAATAATGTGACTAGCATCCATCGGCAGAACATCACACCATATCTTGTCATTATAAATAGAGCCAATGGACAAATTAACAAGGCATCGTTTCGAAACAATTACCTCGGTGCCTTTCTTCAACCATGACATTTTATAAGGCGTAGGGTGTGTTTTTAATTCCAACTTCAGCTTGTTTGCCGCTACTTCGGAAATTATATTCTCACAACAACCAGAGTCAATAATTAATTGACATATCTTTCCCATGATTGTGCAAGCAGAATGGAAAATATTGGTACGCGGCCACCTATCTCCAGTGTCATCTCGAGGAGTAAGAAAGATTTTCCTCACCATAAGAAGTTCGCCAGTGTCAGCATGCACTATTTGTTCATCATCCGCAGCTTCTTCATCATTATTCAACTCCTCTTCAAGTGGATCCTCAGTGTTCTCATCAGAATTATTATCCACCAAGAAGGCTTTACCGGCTGGTCGATTCTTATTGATTCGACAATTGCTAGCACGATGACCCAACTCCCCACAAGAATAGCAATGTATTTCAGATGTAGCAGGTTGCTTCAAAATATGGGGCTGAGTAGAAGACTTACTAGCAGATTGCGTTGTAGCCTCAGCAACTTTAGCAGTGCTAGTGGTGCTCTTAGTGGCTCGACTCGCCATGGTAGTTGATTGCTGTCTCCGAGAACGAGAGCGCTCCATTTTGAGTGCTCGTTGGTGTGCATCTCCTAAGTCCCAAATGTCGAGGACTTCCAAGGCATCTTGAATGTAAAATTGAAGACCGTTCAAGTATTTGTTCACAAGCACCTCCTCCGGATCTTGGATATTGTTACGAATCACCAACTCATTGAATTCATTGGTGTATTGGTCCACCGTTCGCGTACCTTGTTTTAGATTTTGGTACCGTTGGTAGAGCTCTCTCTTATATCCTTTGGGAGAAAATATTTTTGAATCTTGCCCTCCATCTTTCTCCACGAAGTGATCGGGTGCTTTGCCAACGGCTTGGTGAGTTTGTTTTTCACGTCTCCACCAAGCAATCGCCTTGCCTCGGAATCGCATAGCAATGATCCCAACGCGACAATTCTCCGGAACATTTCGATGCTCAAACACCTCATTCACAAGTGTTAGCCAATCAACAATTTCATCGGAGACTCATTACCTATAAATTCTGGACATCTCTCTTGACTTCCTTTTCCCAATCGCTCACGAATATGTTGTAAACGATGTCGAACATGCCTCCGACTCGTGAATAGATTGAACACTCTCCGAAGAGGAAGAGTCACCATGGGAATCTTCAGTCCTGGAATGGGGTGGAGAATTATTTGCTTCAGCCCTTAAACGCTGAACTTCTTGCGTCAATTCATCAATTTGTTGTTGCATATTCTCGAGAGTGTGTGCAATTCATTGAGGGGAACGGTTCTGCCGCCATGACGCCTAGCTTGTCTTGGAGGCATTGTCCTCTCCTCCAAAGCTCTGATACCAAATGATGCAAGCCTAGGGGAGGCTTTCTCAAACAGTGAGGATCGGGAGAGTGACTTGCACACGGAAACAGGACAAACAGGAATTTCAGCACTGCGCGAGCTCAGGAGAATGGTCGTATCTTTCTCGATACAAATCGGATTGACCTGATTCCAAAGCCAAATGAACAAAGACTTCTGGATATACAATTTCTCTGTTTTGGTTTTTCTGAAATAATCACTGTAGGATAGTCGAAATTGGGTTGGAAGTAACGAACAGAACAGGAAAAGACAGAGACTCCGTTGGTTGCTCTTCTAGGCCTCCAACGAAGTTGAGGGGCACCGATTCTTCTAGATCGATGACTGCAACTCTTCAAGGATGCAGATTTCGAAAGCTCCGACTCTTCAAGGACGGAGTGAAAACGCTTCTAGGTTTTCAAGGTATGAACTCTACAAGGTTCATGATACTTGCTTCAAGCAAAGTTTTTTTTCATTTATCAAAAGTCGTCAAAAGTTGTCTTTTTTTCTACAAGAGATTGGATGGCTTATATCATCAAGAAACTAAAAACAGAGCGTTGAAACTAGGAGAAATAAAGACAAAGCGTTGAAACTAGGAGAAATAAAAACGAAGCATTGAAAATAGGAGAAATAGTAAAGAGCATGGAAACTATAAACTAGTAAAAGCGTTATGCGAGCTTCCAAGGTGTTTTATGTCGATATAGCTTCTCGGTTTTGTCGAGCTTGAATGCGGCCCGACCTTCTTGGTCGAGAAAGCTGGTCTTCAATGCGGGCTGCATCACAATACATCTTCGCCAGTTCAGTCGTTCGCTTAGGCCGCGAAACTTCTACTCAACCCCATATCCTCTGCCATTTTAACCAAGCAGTCTTCGTTAACTAACGCCCGGACCCACCTTCGCGATAATATTACTAGCTTCGGTTTCTTCACCTGGTGTTTCTGGTCGTCTTTATTAATTTTCATCGATCGCCCCAAAGTTGGCACTGAAGCCGATTGATTCAGTTTCAGCTATACCCCTTGCTCCTTGTCTCCCTTGCTCCTTGTCTGGTATTGAACCTTTTATCCGCGGCCGGTAAGCACGGTCAAGGAAGTGTCTGAAATCGAGGATGCTCTTATTCCCTTCATCGGTGAAGGATCCACGATAAGGTCATCATGGATTTTCAGACCAACAATGGCCTCCGGGAAGCGATGGGTTCTTTTATCTCCAGCAAAGTCGATGAGCGGATAGTTCGAGAGGCAAGAAAGGATGTTCTCATACTTCATAATCCACCAATTGTACAAACTTCATCATTATAAGAATTCATGTGGGATCGGCTGTCCCCATTAGATAGTAAGAATGCGAATAGGAATCCTTCCTCCTTTCAAACTCTTCTTTTCATCATTCATCGGGATGGACGAGACGATTTTGTAGGTATGTTTCGTCCGAGAGGAATCCCGAGATAAGATCATTCTGCCGCAGTGAAACCATCCTTCTCACCATGATTCACCGAAACTGTTCATACGGTAAAAGAACAAAAGGAAAACACAAGGGAAAATGTTTACACATCAAATAGCAATTGAAGGAAATACGCACCCAAGGGAAGTAAAACCAATAAAGATGAATAGAGATGCATTTTTTTACTTGTGCATATTTCGAATCAAGAAAAATAAAAGAAGCACATCCAAGTATAGAAAACAAAAAATTGGAGAAAAATCTCTTTTGGACTGTTTTTAAGAATAGACAATATTTCAACGAGTCTAAAAGTTCGAAGAATACTACCTCTTAGAGCTGCTCGTTTACTAGAGAAGACACTATTTGCATCCCCAGAGCATTCTCCACCATGTCCAAAGAAATTCATTAGGGACCCACCATAGCTTAAAAGTGCAATCAAAATCTTTGAAAGATATGCAAGCTTTGGTTTATTACTACATCAATGAGGACCAAGGTCTAATCGGTTCTTCCAAAAGGTAAAATTTGATGGCAGAAAAAGCTCCAAACAAAAAGCAATGGGATTTAGTAATTCACAAGAAAAACATGTCCCATGTTCAAATTAAACTGCTGAAAGAACAAGAAAGCCACTAACTTTTCAGTCTGTTTATGTAAGGATCTTTTAACCAGCGAACTCCAAAGGAAAATCTTAAGACAATGATCAACAAATCAATAGTATAGCCAGGCAACAAACCCGCAGATAACACTGTGATCACAGCACTAGGCGTCAGAGGTACCATAAGAACCTCAAGAGAATTAATTAAAACAATGATAGCCTGCTGGCAAAATATGTTGGTTGTACCTTGTTTGTACTATTTTGAGTGTGTTAGGAAATAGTAATAAGGGTAAAATAGTCATAAGAGGGTTACTAGGGTTACTCATATATATATATATATATATATATATTCTTGTAATCCTTTTTGATTAAGTTAATACAATACGTAGAATACTCTCTCCTTCAACATGGTATCGGAGCGAGTTAAAACTTCAAGAGAGTGATCCCACCATCACCACAGCCCGCGGCGGAGGCCATCGCTAGATCTAGACCCTCCGCCGCCGCCGCCACAGCGTGCTTCTCTTCTAGACAGCGGAGGAGAAAGAACGCCTACATTGTCGTTTGGTCATCATACCTAGATCCAGATCTGTCTACTGGTTTTCTAAGATCTGGACAAAACTTTGCGTCAATCGCCGAAGCCCATCCAGCAAAATCGGTTTGTGTTCAGTCTTCTTTCTTGATGACGAGATTGAAAATCGATTGCGCGATTTGGTCTTTGTTTGTCTTGCGATCTAGATTTTGTGCTTTTCATATATCCTGAGGATTTCGGAAGCATTCGGTTCTGCAAGGATTTCGTTCGGTTCTGCAGGGTTTCACCCGAAAAAAAAAAAAAAAAAAAAAAAAAAAAAAAAAAACGACCCGAACTGAGGGCATCAGAAGCTGTTTTCCGGTATACTTATATGGATTCTCATTGAAGTATATTGCTTGAAGTGCTGGTTGGTATGATTTAATGGCATCCTAGTGCAGTATATTGACTCGGTGGTGAATCGATTGAACCCTTATTTATGTTTGTTGTCCGTGGTGATTGCACAAGCGGGTGCGGTGCTTGATTATTGTGTCATTCTTATTGGGTTCGGTTGATTCTTGTGTTCAACCTGTCGGCTAATTGCATTATTGGAGTTCGGTAGAGTTAATGCGATGGCTTCTACATCATCTATTGGTTTGACGCATTTCCAATTGACATCTGTCAAGTTGGATGGCACTAACTATCCATCATGGTCTAAAGCTGTACAAGTTTATCTTACTGCAACTCAACAGCATGATTATCTTACATCCACACTTCCTCGGATAAAGTAAAGTAGATGATTGGATTCTTTGGAGATGCAATGATCCGTACATTGTTATGGAATAGTATGGATCCGAAGATTAGCCCTTACTTCATTCAATGTAATTCTGCTAATGAAGTTTGGGATAAATGTGCTCTACTTTATTCTGGCCAAAATAATATGACACGAGTGTGTGACACGTGGGAGGCCTTGTTTGATCTTCGGCGTGGAGATCGGTCTCTATCCCGAATATTATGCTCATTTCACTACACTTTGCGGACAGTTAGATAATTATCTTCCAGCTTCCAATGATCCAAATGTATTAGTCAAACGTCGGGGAGGATCTTCGCGTGATACTATTTCTTAAAGCACTAGGGCCTGAATATTCCTCCCTTCGCAGATTACGTGCGAAAGCTCCCTTCCTACGGTTGATGAGGTTTTCTCCCGAGCCTTACGCTCGACACCTCTGCGACAAGATCTCCACTACAACTTTAGAGACAAGTGCCATGATTTCTCATGGCTCTAGTGGACGTGGAGCTCGTGGTTGTGGTTATCGGGGTCATGGACGTGGGCTTATTCAAGGTGGAAGTCGTGGTGGTCGTGATAGAATTCTTGGTAGCCGTGGCACTCGATATTGTAACCATTGTCAGAGGTCTGGACACACTGAAGCTTACTGCTACACGCTTCATCCAGAGCTTCGACCCACAGTTGCTGCATTTGTTGAAGTTGAAGATTCCTCACCAGTTCAATCCGATCCTACTAATGTGCAGGATACAAAGATTGATTACATTGACACGTGCAGAATATGAGGCTTGGATTCGCTCCAAACAGGTGACAGGAACTTCAGCTCCCACTGCCACTCTAGTACATAACTCAAAAGGTAGTTCATCCTGTTTACTTTCTACAGTGTCAAACTCTTGGGTTATAGATTATGGAGCTACTCACCATATAGCTGGTAACTCTAAATTGTTGTCTTCGTTAAATTCCACACCTCTTGGGGTGTCCAACTCTTACCTTAGGCGATGGTTCAATTTCCCAAGTTAATGTTACTGGAGATGCCCATTTGAGTTCCTCCCTTTCTTTATCATCTGTCCTTCATCTCAAATCTCCATATAATTTGATTTCTGTTAGTTCATTAACTAAAGAGCTAAATTGTTCTGTAACCTTTTTTGCTTCTCATTGTGTTTTTCAGGATCTGAGGACTGGACAGATGATTGGTGGGGGACATGAATCAAATGGCCTATACTATCTAGACAAGAAGGTGATAGCTGCTGTAGCGGCTACGAAGCACACATCCACCGATGTCTATCGGATGCATTGTCGTGCTGGTCATCCCCCGCCAAACATTCTTCGACGATTGTTTCTAGAGTAGAGTACGCAGAGTACTTTTGAGTGTGAAGCTTGTCGGTTTGGAAAACACCATAGAGTCTCTTTTCCTTCTCGCTTTCGAGTCGTGTGTCTAGTCCCTTTGAGTTAGTTCATTCGGATATATGGGGTCCATGTCGTGTTTCGATACATCGGTTTCCGGTACTTTGTTACATTTGTGGATGATTTTCCCGAATGACTTGGTTGTTCCTAATAAAATATCGTACTGAGATTTTTCATTGCTTTCGTCAATTCTATTTTGAAGTGCTGAATCAATATAATACTTATGTGAAAAATCTCCGATCCGATAATGCCAAAGAGTATCTTGCCATTGCCTCTGGTTTTCAACCTTTTCTTGATTCCCATGGCATTATTCATCAAACTTCTTGTTCATATACACCACAACAAAATGGTGTAGCTGAACGTAAAAATCGTCATCTTCTTGACGTTGCTCGTTGCCTTATGTTTCACATGCATCTTCCGAAAACATTTTGGGGCCATGCTGTTCTTACAGCCTGTTTCTTAATTAATCGACTTCCAAGTTCTGTTCTTCGGGGAGACACCTTTCTCTATTTTACATCCAAATCGTCCTCCCTTTGCATTACCTCTACGTGTCTTTGGCTGTGTGTTTGTTTCGTCCATTCTCGACTCCCGAGTCTTGATAAGTTGGCTCCTCGTGCTGATAAATGTATCTTTGTTGGGTACTCTCGAACTCAGAAGGGCTATAAATGTTACAATCCTATTAGTCGTCGAGTGTTTGTATCAGCAGATGTGACATTTTTTTAGGACCAGTCATACTATAGTACTCAAACAGTCTCTACTGTGTCTCCTGACACTGACAAGTGTGTCTTACCAATTCCTCCACCAATCTCACCTCCTCCAGTATCATCAACAGGATTTCAGTTTGCTAATCAAACTTACCATAGACGAGGAACAACTCCCTACGAGGTTCGGCCATCACTTGATTCATCTGATCCCTCATCAATTGCTGTGCCATCCCCTGATCCTGATCAACCCATTGTTACTCGAAAAGGTACACGATCTTGTGTTGGGCGTCCTGTGGATCGTTATACACTTTATTCCGGTCTGTCTGATTGTCTTCATACTCGTCATCCTATTAGCAACTTTCTATCTTATGATCGTTTATCTCCTACCTTCTCTACTTTTGTCTCGTCCTTGTCCTCTATTTACGTGCTAGCAATGTTCTGAAGCTCTTGCTCATCTTGGTTGGAGACAAGCCATGGAGGATGAAATGAAAGCACTCATTGAGAATCGCACTTGGAAGCTTACTACCCTTCCTGTGGGAAAGCAACCTCTTGGTTGTCGTTGGGTTTTCACGATTAAGGTCCACCCTGATGGCACTATAGATCGATTGAAGGCACGGTTAGTCGCTAAAGGATATACTCAAACATATGGTGTTGATTATGATGACACTTTTTCTCCCGTAGCCAAAATTCCATCTGTTCGTGTCTTTATTTCTCTAGCAGCACATTTTGGATGGCTTCTTCATCAATTAGACATCAAAAATGCATTCCTACATGGTGATTTGACTGAAGAGGTGTATATGGAGCAACCACCTGGATTTGTTGCTCAGGGGGAGAATCTGGTATGTCATTTACATAAGGCATTGTATAGACTCAAGCAATCTCCTCGTGCTTGGTTTGGTAAGTTTAGTGATGCTGTTATCAAGTTTGGATTAAAGCGTTGTCAAGTAGACCATTCGGTCTTGATTCTGTCTCCTCGGCTGGTTTGTATTCTTCTAGTGGTATATGTGGATGATATTATTATTACGGCGGTGATTCGAGATGGTATTCAACGACTCAAGCTATTTCTGCATACACAGTTTAGTACTAAGGATATGGGACGTTTGCGGTATTTCCTAGGTATTGAGGTTGCCTACTCGCATACAGGTATAAATTTAACTTAGAGAAAATATGTTCTTGACATTCTTGATGAGGTTGGACTTGTTGGGGCAAAACCGGTTGATACTCCTATGGAACCCAATGTGAAACTTGATGCAGAAGATGGAGAATTATTACATGACCCATTGAAATATCGGAGAGTAGTTGGTAAGTTGAATTATCTTACTGTCACGAGACCTGATATATCTTTTGCCGTTAGTGTTGTAAGCCAATTCTTGGGTTCTCCTCGAACTACTCACTGGGATGCTGTGCTTCGAATTATTAAATACTTGAAAGGAGCACTAGGTAAAGGACTAATTTTCAAGAATTGTGGCCACCTGAATACCACAGGTTTTTCTGATGTGGATTGGGCTGGATGCTCTACTAGTAGAAGATCTACATCGGGTTATTGTGTATTTCTTGGAGGTAATTTAGTTGCCTGGAAGAGTAAGAAACAACATGTGGTTTCTCGATCAAGTGCAGAAGCGGAATATAGAGCAATGGCACATGTGACTAGTGAATTGCTCTAGTTGAGGATGTTATTGTCAGAAATTGGGATATCAACATCAGAACCTTCGATATTATATTGTGACAATCAATCAGCTATTCATATTGCAAACAATCCCGTCTTCCATGAGCGAACCAAGCACATTGAGGTTGATTGTCACTTTATACGAGAAAAAGTTCAGAAAGGAGAGATCACTCTTCAACATACAAGAACGGAGGATCAGCTTGCAGATATTTTTACCAAGTCTTTACGAGGAAATAGAGTGAATTTTTTACGTAACAAGTTGGGATTGTTTGATATTTACATCCCAACTTGAGGGGGAGTGTTAGGAAATAGTAATAAGGGTAAAATAGTCATAAGAGGGTTACTAGGGTTACTCATATATATATTCTTGTAATCCTTTTTTGATTAAGTTAATACAATACGTAGAATACTCTCTCCTTCAACAGAGTGCATCAACGGTCCTAATATCTGAAAGCTCCGTTTCCTTTTCAACCTTGATCATCGACGGTCAAATATGAATTGTATGAGGAGGGAGCTACAGATTAAAATTCGGCCAAAACAATTAGAATGGAAGATATAAATGAACCGATAGAAAAAATGAAATATATCGCAATATGGAGAATTATTGCAGCTGAAAAACTAATAACTAGACTCACACTTAATAATACAATGTAGATTTTCCTAAGCAACCAAAACACTCTAACAACATCAATGATCTAACCAATTTTCTGCATATAAAATGATTGGCTTGACAAACCACATTCCTTTTATGCTTCCTCTTGTGAGCATGATGGATAGGAGAAATTCCCCACCAGAACACATGAGACTTCTATTGCACTCTCATCCTGATACATTATCACTAAAGGCAGCAGAAATGAAGTTGGAGAGAATTTCTTTCATGTCAACCACCAAACTGACTTTCATTTGGGCTCGTGAAACCAGTCGGAGTATAATTAAATAGCATGAAGACCTAGTAAATCCTACACAAACATATTACTCTTATTTTGCTTATTAAATTGGAGGACCAACTAACAAATGTATAAAATCATAAACAAAGAATAAAAAGATCAATTTCACTTCCAGCAATTTATACCACATTGTCTTTTTATTAAACAACACTTTGTAAGAGAAAATTCTAGTCTTTAAAATATTTAATAAATTGAAAGCAGAAGAGTATAACACTACAAAATCTTTACTAGCTTATTAAGGAGAAGAGTTCCCTTGACGGCTCTACCAACATTGAATAGACGGCACTGGATTAGCAAAGGCTGCAAGAGAAGTGTAAAGAGCAAAAAGTTCAACACGTATTGTGCGACAATCAAGCACCAGCACAAAAAAGAAAATCCCATCAACTACCAGTTCACAGACGCCCTCCCTAGATATCTGCTCATCGTTGCCGCAGCCAGCAAATCTCTAGGATAAAAAAAATAACTGACCAAATCAGAGGCAAATAGCATCTAGAACAGCTATAAATACAAACTTTTAGGAAATTAACTTAAAACTATAGAAATGAGAGACAGGACAAAAATGTATTCAATCATATGCCTTCTCAACAAGTTTTCCATAAATAATGCACAATAGAAGGGAGAAGAAAGCAACAAATTCTTGTGGGCCTCATGGCACTGAATATATCTCAAAGAACTCCCCAGAAGGGGAGACAGCTTAGTTTAATTCTATTATTCTACTTGGGACTATTTGGAACGTCTCCATTTAAATGAGGGGAAAGAAAGGCCTAAAGCAAGATATTGTACTTTCAGAACATTTGTCACTAACAATATCAACAAAGGCATGAAACACAAAGGTGACTATTCAAGGCTTATGAAAAGATATCCTCACTATTACATGTAAGAAGGAAATTGATCACTAGTAATATCGACTAACAATGCTTTGCTGCAGTAAAAACTCACCAAACTGTGATCTGCAACACCTAAGCTACAAATTCACATTGTGTACGGCTTAGATCTGCATTTCGTTCAAACTTATTTATGGGATTGCATCCCATAACCAAAATACTACTAGTACTAGACGGTCCAGTAATTCATCGTACAGCATCATCCTATTGCCAAATATAGTATTGCCATTACAGTGTCATCATGACTATACTATCTAAAGACATAATGCACAATTAACTATAAATGATATCATTATTGTGACATCCTGATTTTCTAATTCTTGTTTCAATTAAATAAGTCGGGCATTTCATCTTCGCGTCTATAGCTCTCTTCTCGAGTTGGCCACTCACAAGATAACTAGTCTATCAGGTGAAGCCGTTAAGGAATTTAAACGCAATAGACTTGAGGATTCGACCAGAAGCGGCCGCTCGACCGTACTAATCTGCTAGGGTCATTACGGCACACGGACCGATTAGAGACCGGAGATAGGTCGATTCAACAGAACTATGTAATTCAGTGTGAGTGATTCCACCTAATTGCACAATTATTGTTGATCGGCACTAGATCGATTTCTCTATCGTTTTGGTACCCTGTGTCCGTATTTGAAACCTCGAGATTTCTATGACAATCGAGAGTAGCCAATGTGTCGAAGATGCACTTTGTGGCTTGAAAATAATCAACCACGAGGTCAATTGCACAGAAAATTCCTAAAAGCTACCCAGTAGATTAGGACGCTAAAGTCGCGCCAGATTGAATTTAACCGTGAAATTGAACCCGATTACAAAAATTGAAAGTTCTGTCAAGTCACAATTCATTTTAGGAAGATTTTTTCTACAAACCGAGATTTTTGGCAGAAAAGCAAAGTAAGGCCGTTTTTGTTCGAGATTGTCAGAGGGCCATTTTTAATTGAATCTTTGGGATGCAAGTTGGATCATTTGATGGGGAAAAGTCATAAGAAAGTTGATGACACATGGGTTAATTTAATTGAGCTTCAATTGGATGGAATTGAGTGAGAATTGATTGAATTTGATGCACAAATGTCTAAAATTCGTATGCCATGGGGCTAGGGACATTTTGCACCTATTAACAAGCTTGTGGAGGAAGCTTGAGGAGAGAGAGTGGCTGATGGCATGTGATGTCATGGTGGGGGCAAAGCCAATGAGAAGATGGTAAGTGTTGAGCTCTAGAGAGCCCAAGGAGACCCCCACTCTTCAGGCTTCTTCTCCCTTAATCCAAGGCTTTCTCCATTGTTGTTGAAGGAGAGAAGCTCAGCAAAACCAGAGGAACCGAGCTCACCAGCCCCTCCATCGTCGCACGCCCGGAAGGCCATCGTCGGCCGTTTTCCTCCCTGTTTTCTCCTCGTTCAGTTTTACGCTCCGGTAGACCTTTCGCCAAAGATTCGAGTTAAAAAGTCGACTTCCCGGATGAATCAACGAACGCTCCACCCACGTCCGTGATGAGGACATCCAGCCCGTTCGGGAGCATCCCGCCGCTCGCCGGAACGATTCTTGGTCGTCCCAAAATCCCGAGAGAAGCTGCCGCTCGCGGACCGTGCAGTTACTGCCCTGCTCCGCCTTGTTCCTTGTTTTCTTGTTGTTTCGCCCCTTTTCGTCCCTTCCTTTGCCCATCCCAACCTCCTAAAAGATCGCCAAGACCCCCGGGTGCCGCCGGTTGCCAACCACCCGCTTGCCGGGCTCCGATCGGCCCGTTTTCGCCGTTGAAGTTGCTGGTTTCTTCTCTGCCCAGTTCAGCCCCGGATCGATCGAAACCGAAAACCGAAAGCCGTGAGGTCTTCGAGGCCCGTTTTAGGTGTCTTCCCGGCCTTGATTGGTGTCGCCACCTTGAGGTTTATTGCCCGCCTTGGCGTCGCCTTCGCCGTGGACTCGCCGGAACGTTAATCCGGTGAGTTTATCCTCTAATTCTTGCTTAGTGAGTTAATGACGCTTAAGGGGTGTTTAGATTAGTCTAATTAGGTTTAGGTGGTTAGATTATATTATTTTAATGTAAATTAGATTAGTTGTATGATTAGTTTAATGGATGTTTAATTAGGGCTAATTGTATGATTAATTTAGTGTAATCTTGTTTAAGCCTAATTGATTATTTTTAATTAATTATTTATTTCAATTTATAAATATTATTTTATTAAATTATATTATTATAATATAATATTTAATTATTTAATTTTCGGAATTAAATTTAATTACTTAATAATTTCGAAAATTATGCCGAGATGGCCGGTAGTTAGAATTTCGCGTCGCGTGATGCGGTCGGTTTGTGCTAATTGTATGCTTAAATTGAGAAATTGAGTGATTGATGATTATGGTTAATAATTCCAAAAGTGTGGAATTGAGTAAGATTGATGAAGTTGTGGTATTTAACTTGAAAAAACCCGGTGTTGGCTTTTAGCACCGTAATTGGTTTGTATGACCAGTTTGTATCGATTGATTGAATGGATATTTATGTGGGGATTCATCCCAAATCTGTTTAGTGTTGGTATTCGATTGGATTTTTAATCGTGAAAGGTTGTGATGGATCTAGAAAATCATCGAAGCTTGGTTGTGCCCTGTTGGATCGTGATATACCACCGAATTGGGAATCGGTCGTGCCCACTGGGGCCGTAAACTGCCACCTGATAGAGGTCGCGCCCGTTGGGCCGTAAATTGCCACCTCATAAAGGTCGTGCCCGTTGGGCCGTAAATTGCCACCCGATAAGGGTCGCGCCTGATAAGGCCGTAACCTGCCACCTATTAAAGGTCGCGCTCATTGGGCCGTAATTTGCCACTTAAAGATAGGTCGTGTGCTTTGGACCGTGGTTTATATCGGAGGATTGATTAAGTTCGGCTCGTTGAGCCGGGAGTGAAATTGGAATTGGAACGCTTGAGATGATTAGAGGGTGGTTTTGATGACATGTAATCAACTGAGTCGATTGATCGCTGAATCGATATGAGTAATTGAATTGTTTGGATGATGTGGTTGTCAATATTTATTGATTAAACTGACGTGCAGGAAGGAACTGAGGTGAGGTAAGTCCTCTATCCTATTTGTGTGGCTAGAGCGCCCTGAGGCGTATTTTCTTCCTAATTGAGTTTTAGAGGGTATGACTCGCTGAGACGTAGTCTCATCCCGGTTGTGGGATAATATTTCAGGTCTCTAGATGACGGTCGTGGAGGATCGGAAGTCTTGGAGTTCGGAATGTGGAGGCTGAAGAATCGGCGAACGTGTCTGACAAGTTGGTCATAGGACAGTTCCCTTTTTGTTAAGCCTGTCTATTTTGTAGACAATCCAGTGTTGTATATAAACCTATGTGTTTATAAGGAAGCTTGTTTGGTTGTGATTGATTGCCTGCTTTTCTATCCCAAGTTAAATGTTGTCAGGGGATTTGTTTCGCTTCCGCATGCATAATAAAATTGAATGGGTCGGCGACGTGTCCTGAGAAATCGCATTTGTATCGACCAGAGTAGGATGTTCGCGCGCTCGGAGGATCGGGGCGTGACAATTACATACTATCAGTTTTCCTTTTTTATTTGTCATAATTATTTTTTGGAGATCAGTTTTTCTTGCATAGCAAGAGGAAGATACCACTAAGATGGTACCCATATCCACAAGTCACAAACCTTAAAAGCAGAGGCATCAGATTACAAATTCTCCACGGTGATAATAGCTACTTAATTGCGAGCAGAAAGATATTCAGGTAACCATATGTACTAAGAACTAATTTCTAGCTTCTATAATCAAGTGATAGTTGACCAATGAAAGCATCAACTAATGTGATAACAAGAGCATATTAAGGGAATATAATATATATAAATTTCTTGCACGAATTATCTCATGCCAATGGACAACACTATATGACAAAGGCAGGAAAAAGGATATCGGTAACTGCAACTTAACTGCAGGGGAGTAAATTCACAAAGAAGACATACCTTGGATCCTCGAGTGGACAAATCCTCCAGGGGTGAGGATGTTGAAAGCAACCTGCCTCTTTCTTTTAGTAAATCTCCAAAGACTAAATCCAGCTGAAATTGGATGTTGAAACAATTCAGGTCATTTGTGATTATGATAGGAAACAAAAATCATCAGTATCAAAAAGTGAAAAACTTAACAAACTCAAAGTTTCTCATCCCTATATCAATTATATTGGGCAGTAGATTTGAGTACAAAATGTTTCCCTGATGGTTGAACATGACATTTAGTTCAGCAAAGATTTCCTGCTAATTTAATTTGTACGAAAAAAATGGAAACGCCACTCCTGTGATGTTTAGTGCACTGTATTTCTTGCATGGATGCAAAGGAAGCACTGGAAAAAAACAACATATTTACCCCTCTGGTTAGTCTTACAACTATAATTTTAATCTCATACACATCAACCAGGCACAAAAAGCGTGTGCAAAATTTCTACAGGCGATATTTGCTCTATCTATGCGATAGAAGAAAGAAATGCCTTCCCACTCAATCTATGAGCTGTGCGATTTGTACTCTTTCTACCTTCTAGTGCATTTGTGAAGAAATACTTAATAGATGTGAGGCATATAGGCAATGAGCAACCAATGCTGCTATGGAAGAAAATCAAACTTCTTACCTCGGGTGCTTGCCTTGAGGTTGCTCCTCCAAATGACGTGAGATTATTTTCATGAAGAGCTTGACTGAATCCTATGACAGAAGAAAACAGCATAGAAGAAATATCAGGAACCAGGCCTGCAATTTCGTAGTGATTTTGTCAAAGTCTAACTTCTTACCTGTGTACCATTAGCAATGGTGGCAACAAGGTTCCTGTCAACGTTTTCCTTCGCCTCAACCATATAGTCAGTGAATAACTTGACTATTGATCCTATGATACCGAATGAAGCACCGAAAGATTGTCAGTGGGGAAAAAGTGAAGGCAATTGAGGACTAAACTGATATGTAGATTCCATGTTCAACCAGCAACGTAACTAGTCAAAACTGGTACGGTCTTCCAAGGACAACAGGACATATACTTATTTTAGGCTCTGCAGTTTTGATCAAGTCATGTAAGAATACCTATTATTGTAGTTGCAGAATATCTCTAGTGAGGTGTTTCCATGCACATCAAAATCATTTATTCATCGAAAAATTAAATTTCAATTGCCCATATTCCCACTAATATTTATCTTCTTTTTGCCATAAACGAAACAACATATTATTCCATCAAAGAGAGCCTAAGCATTACAGTGCTTAACCTACATAGAAGAAATGAAGGTTGTCCTCAAAGACATGTGAAGTAAATTAACCTTCAAATCTTCCACTTTCGTGCTCCCTCGCTACTCGCGCATTCGCTGGCAATTGAACAACCCAACAAGATGCAGAAACAACCCATTCGGGATTTCGACTGCGCATTCCAAAACCAGCCCATGGGAGGGGAGGAAGAAGGAAACTCACCGGTCGAGAGAGAAACGCACGGACCCCGCCCAGGTCCACAGCGAGCGGGAATCCTTCTCCAACCCGTGCCTCTCCTTCTTCTCCGTGCCGTCCGAGATCTCCCTCGCGACCGAGCGGGCTCGCATACGCGGCGCCCGGTCGGCGGCGGGGAGCCTGGTGCCCGCTTCGGGAACGAGACCAAGGCTGCCTCCCTCCTGCCGAAGGCCGATGGCTTCGCGGCGGAGGCCGGCGGGGCGGGGAGGACGGCGGGATGCGGAGACGAAGGATGCCGAGGTAGATGAGGCTTTGGGGAGGAGCCGAGCCGGAGCCGGAGGCGGAGGCGGACACAAACCTTCGCTCGATCTCGAGGGAACAGTCGGAGGTGGAGGGTCGGGACCCAAGCTCGCGGCCGGTGAGGCTCCGGCGTGCCGGGAAGCGAGATTTTGGGGAGGAAGGCGGAGCCGGAGCGGAGGCGGACACAAACCTCGTACCCAATCTCCGTGGGAACAATCGGAGGTGGAGGGGCGGGACCCTCGCGACCGGTGAGGCTCCGACGTGCCGGGCGGATGACCAAGGGCTTTGAGGAGGCGGAGCCGCGACGGCGGCGGAAGCGAAGCGGTCTCGATCGTTACGTGTTTGTTCTCCCGAGAAGAGAGAGAAAGTGAGAGAGAGAGAAAAAAAATTGCAGAAGATTCAATTGAGGAGGAGAGATAATGGTCTTTTGGGCGGGAGCTTTGCGTGACTTGTCTTTTCTTCTGCCAGCGAGCCGAGCCGAGCCGAGCCGACCGAATCCTTTCATTTTTCAGCGGGTCCCAGATGACAGGTGTCGGTATCTGAATGGTATGTGCGCCACGTCAGCTGATGACGTGGCGCGCACGAACCACTGAATATTTTATCGTTCTCACGTCATCGCGCTATAGTATTTTATCCAAACCCCCAAAAAAAAGAAAACTTAATATTTTCTCACGTCAACGCGCTCTATCATCCCCCCTCCTTCCCTCTCTCTCTCTCTCTCTTCGCTTTCATTCACTCCCTCATCGTTACGAAGCAAGGCACGAGACTTCTCTCACCAATGGAGCGTTCCGCTTGGCCTAAGAGCCTCTCCTCCAGCCGCAAGCGGGAGATCCAGGAGCTCTGTGGCCAAAATCCCAAGAAGCTCAGAGATGCCTTCGACGCTCACTCTCAAACTGGCGATCACCCACCGCAGCCCTTGTTTGCGGGAGATCTGATCGTCAGCGTCCTCGGTTCGTTCAGCACCAACACCCAATCCCTATCGAGCGGGGCTGAGTCCTATGAGGTCTTCCAGGTCCCGAGCAACGCCTTTGTCAGTTCCGAGGTCTCCAAAGGAAGTGAGAGCGTCAAGTCTCCGGTCCAGAGGTCTCCAGTAGAGAGCGTCAAGGCCCCCGTCCAGAGGTCTCCGGTATCCATCTTGTGGGAACAGCCGCTAGTGGAGGCTGCGACGGCGATATACGAGGGCAGAGTAGACGTGGCTTTAAAGATCTTGAGGCGCTTGTCTGCCTTGCTGAACCCCATGAGTACTTCAAAGCAGAAATTGATGCGATACACGTTGTCTGCGCTTAAATCATGCGATACATGTTGTCTGCGCTTAAATCGCGCGTGAGCCCCCATCGATTACCCCCCTCCCGTGGCGGAGTTGTTCACCGAGGACCATGCGTTGTCGGTTCGGTCACTTTACGATCTGTCTCCTTGTTTTAAGCTCGGTTTCATGGCTGCCAATAACGCGATTTTGGAGGCTGCATCGGAGCAACCCTCCACTAACAAGCTCCATGTAATTGACTTCGATATTGGTTGGGAAGGACAGTACTACGATCTCCTTGACGATCTGTCCATGCGTCAGGAGGGCAATCAATTCACCCTCAAAATCACGGCGCTCGCAGACAGCTTCTACGGTGAGAAGAGGCTCAGGATGCTTGGGGACCGACTGAGTTTACACGCCGCCCAGGTGAAAGTTAGGTTAGTATTCAACATCGTGAGGCAGAAGCTGAGCGAGTTGATCCGCGACTCGCTGGGCTGCGAGCCAGACGAGGTGCTGGCGGTGAACTTGGCGTTCAAGCTGTACAGAATGCCGGAAGGGAGCGTGTCCGTGGAGAACACGCGCAACGAGCTCCTCCGGCGTGTGAAGGGGCTGGCGCCGCAGGTGGTGACGCTGGTGGAGCAGGAGATGAACGGGAACACGGCGCCATTCCCGATGCGCGTGGAGGAGGCGCTGGCGTACTACGGGGCGCTGCTCGAGTCGATCCAGTCTACAGTGCCGAGGGACAAGTTGAAGCAAGAGAGGGCGGAGAAGGGGCTGAGTCGGAAATTGGGGAACTTGATTTCCTGCGAAGGTAGGGACCGGGTTGAAAGATGCGAGGTGTTCGGGGAGTGGAGGGCCCGCATGGGGATGGCTGGGTTCGAGTTGAAGTCACTGGGTCGACTCGTGGCCAAATTTTTGGAGGCGGGGTTCGCTTTTCCCCTTCAGAAGGGATTCACGGTGAAAGAAGAGAATGGTGTGGTTTGCTTTGGCTGGCTCGGCCGAACTCTCACCGTCGCATCTGCTTGGCATTAACCAAATTGATATACTTACGTATATGTCATGTGCTATGGGTGGTTAAGGCGATGGTGATGGGGATGTGATATCTATAGTGTATTGCTTTCAAGGTGTATTTCCTGAGAAAATGGGAAAAGAAGAAGAGAATCCCATTTCCCCACCCCCACTTTTGGATTTGAGGGTGAAAAAAACATTCTGATGCGTCGCATTCATTTCCCGTTATTCGATTTGTTTCGTTCGGTGTGTATTGAATTCTTGTTCACGCTCTTTCTTCTCTGTCCATAGCTGCTTCAGGGCTCCACCTGTTACATCATTTATGGAGGTTTGGAGTAGTTTGCAGCTTATGCATCCTACTCACACTCTCTTCCAGATTCAGCTCGTTCTCCAATGCAAGTAGCTTTTCCTCTTCTGATCTCATAATGCTTTCTTCTTACTGTACTTCCTGCAACCAAATTGAAAAGTGAACTAAATGACTATTGGAAAAATATGATGTAGGTTGATTTGCAAAGACCGAGAGGAGAACCAGCAGCACTGAAGAGGGAACTTACCTTTTCTTTTGCAGCCAAGTCTGCTAAACTTGGATTTATATGTTTCTCTTTCTCATAAAACATTGATTTGGATGACATCATGTTTCTGTAGGCTTCTTCAAGATCCATGTCCTTCTACATAAGAAGTTGGTAAATTTCATTGGCCTTTTCCTCCTCCACTTTAAGGATTCTCCTATCCTCACACAGCTTCTTTTCCCTTTCCTGCAACTTTTGATCCCACTCTTTTGTAAATCTTCTCTCTGTTTATAACATGTGGCCTTGTGTGCTTCCTGCCTGCCAAAAAGGGGCATATTTGCAACATCACTTGTTAAATATTTCTTACAGCTATAGCAATGTAAACAACGTTATCCCATGCATCACGATGCATAAAGATGCACAGGTTGAAAAGAGCATACTCAGTTTTCAAAGACAAACGCTCCCTTCAAAGTATGCTTTTGCATGTCTCCATCTCTTTCATCTTCAAGTCCAATTGTGAACTTTTTCTTCTGACCTCCAAAGCTTGGCATCAACGTTGCGCAGCTTATCTTTCACCTCCAATGACCTATCCTCAATTCCAATAGTCAAAGCACTCGCTTGAGACAACTTCTTCTCAAAATCAAGCTTTATTCACTACTGGCAAAAACTACAGTACAGAAAAAAAAAGAAGAAAAAAAAGAACAAAATTGTCGCTGAGTACACCAAAGATGGACTGGCCCCTCATTAGTCAGCATCAGGAGAGGGATCCTTCTCATTATTGAAAGAAGTATCCACTGGCTATTTTCTTTTCCCTGACTTTATATTAATTAGCATGAACCGATTCCATCAAGGCCAAGAAACTAAAAGCTTCAAATTTTATGATCAAGATACACCAAAACCATTATATATTCAACATATACACCACAACCTTCTTAAATCTAAACCATCGATGATAGTTGCTACATAATGGATGTAACTACTCTAGAGGTCCATAAATGAGGGAGCTTTCCTCCACAGCACGTAATCTCAAAAGCAGCTCAGAGGTGATTGTAACCTCGAGAGTCCCTATATACATCGAAGCTGTGTTTGACCGTGAATCTCAGCCATTTGAATCACAGCATCAACAAGAGGTAGAGGAAAAGATTGAATGCAGCTTGGAGTTCCTAGCTCTCCATTGATGAACGCAACAAACACTTGCGAAATTTACTTCTTTTAGTGGGTCTTGCTTCAACCAAGATAGTCCAACATTGCAATTGCCAATGCTTCGACGAATGAAACACATTTGCAAAATGCGAAGCCAAATCCGATGAGCATACCCGCACTCGAAGAATAAGTGAGGTCTGGAGTCACTATGATCATCGCAAAACAGCAAGCCGGGAAATGAACAACCTACTCCGAAGCAATTTATCCTTCCTTCTGCTTCTAACAATGTTAGCTCTAGTCCTTATTTGACGAAAAATACCTAGAATCACAATGCTTGACCCATCACATGTTTGACTTGTCTCCAATGTTTCACGCTAGGTAGGTTGACTTTGTATTCAGCAAATAAATGAAAAAAAAATTCACCGACCTCATGTAAATATAGAGGCTAATGAATATTGTCAATTAGATTCAACTAAATCAAACATGATAGAATCGCACAATTTTTCATTTTTTATGCCGACAAGTTAAAATAATGTATTCAGAACTTTTTGAGCATCTAACTGATTCATAAGGAAAACCAAAATCATCCTAAAGCTATTGTAATTTTTCCTATTTAGTCCTAAACCTTTTTTTTTTGTCAATTTAGTTCTAGAATTTTTGCATTTGTGCTAATTTAGTTTGGCAAATAAAAAAGAAAAAAAGGAAAATTTAATAAAAAATAAAATATTGTTTAAAATTATTTACATTAGCGTCACCCGGATGGCCAACACCGACCGGCCTTCACGTTAGTGCTCATCACATAAAATTAATTAGATGAATTGAATTGACATAATTGTAAAATGTCTAGGACAGAATTGGTAAAAAAAAAAAAGTAGGACGATTTTGATAATTTTCCTCATATTTATATTGGTGTGCTAGTTCCGGCCTTGCAAACATTAATTTGAAAGAATGTGCAAGTTTAGTGATAGCTAAGTAGTCGTTGACCTGTTATGACTAAAATATCAAAATTAGAAGTTAAAAATCCAACAAGGGCTAAGTTATCTCTAGTCCTAAGCCAAAAAAAAAAAAAAAAAAAAAGTTATCTCTAGTCAAATTCCATCGTAACTCAGCTCGTGGACTTCCAGTCAACGCAAAGTAGAGAACAAGATTAGAAGAGTGTCAATGTCAATGCGCAGAAGTCCCAATTATGCAATTATCAAACCAATAATTTTTTTTTTTATTTTCCATGTATTCCCCATTAGTTTGATAACAAATTTCAACATATTATGAATATTAAAATCTCTGAATGCTAGTCACCAAAAAAAAAAAAAAAAAAAATCTCTGAATGCATCATATTAACAAGGGTTAGCATTTACTTGCATGAATCAAATTAAGATTGTAAGCCCATGCCAGGTCATCATCTCCGAAAATTACAATTACCAAAGGTATTTTTTTAGATCATATCGTATTGAAATTAGGGTTTTGTTTATATCTACTTTCATAAATGTACCAAAAAAGATCAGTATCATTTGGAAAAATAACTTAATTATTTTCAATTTCGATGTGAACTACAAAAGAATCTTTTCAAGATCGTCTAGTATGATGATTTGCAAAAAAAAAGAAAAGAAGAGAGAGTGGATATTGGCAAATTGATAGCACTCTTCCTTTGAAATTCACAATTTTTGCCGATAATAACAACTTATCCATCGCATATCATTTTTGTAACATTCTTTACGAAACATAATGTCCCTTTTTGTCTTCACAAGTAATATAGATCCCATGAGTTCTAATTGTCCACAAGAAATAGCTAGCTGCCTAAGTTAATAGTACATCCTCTTTTCTATTATTAATAAATTACATAATTAGTCGTAACTTTTATTTAACGTGGGCGTAACTTTTCTTTTGATAGCTACAAATTCTTTCGATCATATAATTTGTAATTTTCCACGAAAATTAAGAACTTACCCAAGTTGATAACAATTTTTTTGCTATATGTAGTAAAATATTCTTTACTCATCCTAACTTTAGTTAAAATAAGAAAATGGATATCGGAAGTTTAATCATTAATTTATCCCAATAATCCAAATTTACTTATGGGGAAAGTAGGGAAAATTCCCTTATTTTTTCAGAAATTAAAATAGGTAGGGAAGATGGAAAGCATCTCAGTTCAGCTCCGAGGTTGGTTCCCTTGTCAAAGCTCATTCTGCTCAGGAAGAGAGAGAAACAGAGAGAGAGAGAGAGAGGGGTGAAGGAGGAAGGAGATGGAAGTGAGAGAATCGTGCAGAGCTCAGCGTCGGTTAGGGTTCTTCTTCGTCGTCGCGGCTCTGGTTTCGATTGCCGCCGTCGACGCTTCCGTCCACGACTACTTCAACGAGGCCTTCACCTCCCGCTCCAATGCCTTCTTCTTCCACGGCAGCAGCGAGGGCCTCCGCGCTCCCGGTCTGCGATCCCGCCTTCCTCCTCCTCCACGACGTCGTCTCCCAACATCACGACCGGCCCCAAGGGAAGTCCGTCATCAGGTACGGATTCCTTCGTTTCGGTGGTTTGCTGGCGTCCCGAATGGATGCTCCGTCTTCGTTTTGGTTTCCGGAATGTCGTGCTGCAGCCGCGCGATCGTTTGAACTCACTTAGATTCTATGCGGTTTGTACGTATATCCGCGGAAGAACGCAATCGGAGTACTTTGGATGAAACGTCTGGAGTCGGCCGCGGGTTCGCTAGAGGATTTCCTACCTTTTGATTTGAGTTTTAGGGCTTAATTGGGAATTTTAGGACTCGATTGCACTTTGTAGTCGAAGTGCGGGGCTAGATTGCGTTCGTTACATAAGGTTTAGGACTTAAGGTGCGGTTTACTCGTTCTCTTTTTATCGTAGATGGGGTGCTGGAATTTCTTTGTTTTACTCTGCGTCATTGACCGAGTAGAGAGCTTCGCCGCCACCCCCTGGATTGTTGCTTGCTGTGGAAGAACTGTTTTGTAGGTCGATTGTATGTCAGGTTGTCTAAGGAAAAAAGCTTTTTCTCTATTGAAATCTGAGTAACGAGTGACTTTTAAGTGCTTTGCTGCCTCTAAATTATGTTGATGTCCTTTCTATTTGATGGTTCATGTAATGTAAGCATCATATTTGGACCTCTTGGTGTGCCTACTTCCCCCTTTTTTTTTTTTTTTTTTTTGATGTGCTAGCTACCTGCTCTATAGACACGAACGCATGTGTTTGCACAATTGCTTGAACTTTGTGCATATTGTTACTGGATTGGAGACAGACGGTATTATAGTCTCTGTTTATACATCTCTTTCCTGCAAGCCCTCATCAATCTCGGTTTGAAGGTTTTCCCTACGATTATTGATGTTGATTTGATTTCTTTATCTTGATTCCCCAAGTTAGGCCTGATGATGTCACCTTCATAAGGAGAAAGGAGTCTGCGGATGCACAAAATGGAATGCAAGAGAATAGTGGCTCGGTGGAGGCTATCATACTTGATATAAAAGATCGGAAGTGCTTATTTGAATTCTGATATGATATGTTGCACTCCACAGTTGGCTGAAGAGAAAGCCTGCAAATTAAATCAAGTTATTATTCAGAGAAACCCGGATAACCCTGAATGGCCTAGATGCATGACAACTTCCTTTGCTGGGAGAAATCAAGAAGCAAAGATGGAGAGTGTGACGGTCAAGATCGATAAGACAGGGATGTACTACTTGTATTTTATGTTTTGTGATCCACATCTCAAGGGTACCATAATTAAAGGGAAGAAAGTATGGAGAAATCCAAGTGGTTATTTGCCTGGAAAAATGGCTCCTATGATGGTAGTGTTTGGTTTAATGTCATTGGCTTACCTTGTACTTGGACTTATGTGGTTTTTGAAGTTCGTTCAACACTGGAAGGATGTCATACAGTTGCATTACCACATAACTGCAGTTATTGCTCTTGGAATGTGTGAATCGGCTCTCTGCTACTTTGAATATTCCAACTTAAACTCCACTGGAAGAAGACCGATGGTTATCACGACGTGGGCTGTCACTTTTACTGCAGTAGAGAAAACACTCTCGAGACTTATCTTATTGGTAGTGTCAATGGGTTATGGAGTGGTGAGACCTACCCTTGGGGGCATAACCTCAAGAGTGCTTCTTTTTGGTGGAGCATAACTAGTTGCATCCGAGTCGTATGAACTCGTTGAACATCTTGGAATATCAATGACTTCTCTGGAAAGACAGCATTGTTTCTGGTCTTGCCCGTTACATTGCTGGATGCTTGCTTTATATTATGGATCTTTTCATCATTATCCAAAACTCTGTAGCAGCTTCAGGTACTCGCTCTGTTTACTTGGGTAGGTAAATTACACATGACAAAATTTCCATCCAGCAAACAGGTGCATAGAACATTATAATACTATTGCAAGAAGCAACTACCAAACTAGAACAGCTCATACACTCTGGATCAAGCATGGCATCAAAACATAATATGTCCATTTTATCACGAAAAATATTTATCCTATTCCTTAAACACTCCCTCCCTCCCTCCCTCTCTCAACTATGGACACAAGGTGCTAAATTCAGTCAAATACAACAAAAGCTAACCATTCTAGTGCAACTGATATCCAAGAACCCATTCAGCTGAGGTAAACTAACTACTCCAAGCCTTAGAAAATGGTTAAAAAGGCAATAAGCCATAACCAACAATATCTATCGAATTCACCTCAGCTTTCGAGCTTGATGACCTTCTCAGCGAGCACCTGGTGGTCCTTCCTGTCCATCTCCGCTTTGACCCTCCCCTCCAAACCACCTCCAGTCCCCCCCCATTGTCCTCCAAACCACTGGCGGAGGTGGTTGCAGCGGCCCATCAAGGAAAGCCACCACCTTTTCCCTTGCCACCGCTCTTTGCGGCCATGGTCCGTTGAGTAGACGCAGAGCGGCAAATGAGGGAAACAATATATGTAGGGGCCAAATTTACTCAAAATATATAAAAGGGGTATTTTTTAATTTTTGTCTTTTCTTCTTTCTTTTTTCCCTTTACTAATATTACCGAAAAACAAGACTCCAATTTTCATCCCCATAGGTTGTTTTTTGTTATACGTAATTTATGTGAATTTCAACATGCATTTTAAGGTTGAACCTGGCAATTTTGATTCATGGATTAGTGGATTCTCCATTTTATTTTTATCTTTAAATTTTGTTTTTGATGTCTATATAACTTGCAGTGTCTACTTGTTATGATGGTCATGTTTGGAATTATCATATTCATCCAATGTTTAAATGTATGTTCATCTCTCCTCCTGTACTAGGATCACCTCACATAAGAGGAAGATCAAGGGATATTTCTGTGCATTCTCTTTGCCGGGGAACAATTCCCTGAGTATTTCATGAGCGTGCAGCATCCTGATTTTACCGGTTGTTCCTTAGAAACCTCCATCTTCAAAAGAGAACAAGCTAACCATCCCTCGTTAAAGATGTGGTCTTTCTCTCAGAAATTCACAAATTGGTCCAAACATACTAATACACAATTATGACAATTTTACTTAATGATACTAATAAGACCAGATATTCATTTTTATCTAGACCCCGCAGGATGAGGAATTTTCGCGCCACCTCTTGTTCATCTTCCTTTCTTCGTGCTCATGACCCTGAGCTCTTTTGTCCTCATCTCTCTCTCTCTCTCTCTCTCTCTCTCTCTCGACTCTCACTCCTCATCACAAAGTAAAGCACAAGACGTCTCTCACCAATGGAGCGTTTCGCTTAGCCTAAGAACCTACCCTCAAGCCGCAAGCGCGCGATCCAGGACCTCCTCCATGCCCAGAATCCCACGAAGAAGCTCGCAGATCTCTTCGACGCTCACTCTGAAACTGGCAACAACATAGGGCAGCCTCTGTTCGCAGAACATCTGGTCGTCAATGTCCTCAGGTCGTCCAGCAACACCCTATCCCTATCAAGCAGCGGCGAGTCCAACGAGGTCTTGCAGGTCCCGACCAATGCCAGTGTCAGGTCCGAGGTCTCCGAGGGAAGTGAGAGCGTCGACACCTCGCTTCCGAGGTAATTAATGGCCAAAATTCTTGATCTTTTGCTTCTGACTTTGTCTGAAAAGTAATTTATCTATTTAAGTGATGTTCCGCATAATTCAAAAATTAAGTCAACTTTCTTTTTGGGAAGAACGATTGCATATACCGTAAGCATCGCATGAAGATCTCTTAGAATTTAGGAAAAAGAGAAGACATGAAAAGATGGTTCCGTTGTTCATATGATTTCGAGACACGACTTGATAGACATTAATTGGATTATAACTAGCTTGTCTAACTTGCTAAGAATAGAAGTTAATTTTTTTTGTTATTTCATTTATCTTGTTATTTGGCAGAGAATGAAAGAGGTTTAGATGGACCTCAATTATATATATGGATCTAAGTAATTCTAACATGAAATGTAAAATTACTCATTTTTGCGCAGAAATACTTCAAATATACGGACAAGACTAGACCAGAATATGATCAACATCAAGCAGCAATGGAGGACATTTTATCAAGAAATGATTATCAACTTCGAGTTACCTGGGTACTTTAACAAATGATACATCCATTTTCATTAATTTCTCATATTTATTTTATTTGTTATCAGTTAAGATATACACATGGATCTTGATACTTCTAACATGAACTAAGAATTACTCATTTTATAGAAGGACAATATTCTGCCCTGATTGGCACCCCTACACTCTCTTGATTCCTTTGTCTTTTGAGTGTTTGTTTTGTTGGTGCCGGGCTTCCTCTCTTTGTATATTTGTTTGATAAAATCTATATTATGCTTACCTTTACCCAAAAAATATTCTGCCCTGATTGAATCAATGGGCACCAATGGAGGAAATATGGTAAGAGATTGATTCTCAACAACGAATTCTCCTCATACTTCACAATTGATATATCTTGATTCTCAATAACGAATTCTCCACATACTTCACAAATGATATATCTTTTCCTAAATCTCTCATATATATGCATTACTAAGAAAAATATTGTATAAAGTAGAGAGAAATCAATTCTTGCTTGATGTCTAAAACAATGTTTGGGATCTTTACAGTAAGTCATGGCTTCAAACTTAATAAGAAACACATCCATCTATCAACTTGGCTAATAAATCATGCATCCCAGTAGAGAAATCCTACCTACAGAGGCTTCAGAGCTTCAAAAGGAAGCTCAAAGGAGAATTCAACTTGAGGTATGAATAATTTCGTTTTGGCAATTTATTTCTTTAAAAAGGAATATTCATAAAAGTGCATTGTAGAATATGGGCACACGAAACATGGCAATCATACAGTCGGTTAAAAGTCTTATCACTGTTAATATGATGCAATCTTCGATCCAAAGTCACAACAAGATGTGTTAATTAGAGATATATCCAACGATAAGCTTTACTAAGATAGTATTTAATTAACAGAAGTACGTTCTTAATGTTTAGGAGGATTAAAAGCCTTGGAGAAAGCCAAACCATTTCATGCTAATCACTCAAATCCAAAACAAAAAACAGGTACAGAGGAAGCTGCAGGAGAGAATAGAGGCCAACGAGAAGTAACTGAAGGCAATTACAGAGGAACAACAAAAGAGAGCCTCGCTTGATGGGAGCAATCCTGCGAATCTGGAGGGCGCAAGAGCCCAAAGAGCCGACTTCAATTTGGCCATCTCCAACTCTGTCGACCTCGCGCGTGAAAGAGGAGGTGGTGGTGGAGAGAGGGACAACAGCAACATCAGCAACATGACGATGGGCAAGAAAGAAGAGATGTACGAGAGAGGAGGCCATTAAAGTCGTGGCTCACCATTCAGAAATATGAAGGTGAGGCCGCCACACTTGCAGGATCATCCTCAAATCCACCCCAACTATTCATCCTGGACTCACCAAGCCCTAGGGACGATTCCATCCCCCTAAGTTTCAACACTAGCCGCACTGCCGAACAAGGCAATTGCATCAACACCCGTCTTCTTCGACTTTCTATCAGTGAATCATGAGCAATAGTTGCCCAATGAGGATGATCTGAACCCCTGCGGCCACAGCCATGGCCATGGCGACAATAGCAACAACAACGATCAATCCACGTCAGCTGATTGCGCTGTAAAATCCGCTGAGGAGATCAGTCGTGATTAAGGGGATGTGATGTGATGTCTAGCTCTCATGGTTTTGACATGATTGTGGAGTCTGATTGTGATGATCTTTTGGAATATGAATCGCCAACCTATCATTATCTCCCCTTTTCCACGAAGAAAATGCCTTTTGAGCTAATCATATTTGTGTTGAATCATAAGCAGCGCCATTGACAAGGACAAGAAGCATGAGGCACGGCAATTTTATAAATTAGTTGGACTATACTTCCCAAAATAATAAAGCTATTCTGTCCAAAAAGAACTGATCCAACACCTACAAGAAGATGAATTACAAAATAATGATCGTAAGTAGAAAAACCATCAAATCCAAGTCCATCTTAAAAACTTTGTTCAGTATGTAATAAATCAGTAATTTCTAGAGATAGATTATGCATCCAATTCATATTCTCTCCCAGATTCAGCTTGTTCTCCAATGCAAGTAGGTTTTCCTCTTTTGATCTTATAATGCTTTCTTCTTACTGTACTTCCTGCAACCAAATTGAATAGTGAACTAAGCAACTATTGGAAAAATATGATGTAGTTTGATTGCAAAGACCGACAGGAGAACCAGCAGCACTGAACAGTGAACTTACCTTTTCCTTTGCAGCCAAGTCCGCTAAACTTTGATGTATATCTTTCTCTTTCTCATACAACATTGATTTGGAAGACATCATGTTTCTGTAAGCTTCTTCGAGATCCATCTCCTTCTGCATAAGAAGTTGGTCAATGTCATTGACCTTTCCCTCCTTCACGTTAAAGATTCTCCTATCCTCACACAGCTTTTTTTTCCCTTTCCTGCAACTTTTGATCCCACTCTTGTAATTTTTCTCTCTGTTTATAAGATGCAGCCCCGTGTGCTTCCTGCCTGCCAAAAAAGGCCAGATTTGCAACATCACTTGCTGAGTATTTCTTACAGCTATAGCAATGTAACCAACGTTATCATGCATGATGCATAAAGATGCACAGGTTGAAAAGAGCATACTCAGTTTTCAAAGAAAAATGCTCCCTTCAAAGTACACTTTCACGTGCCTCCATCTCTTGCATCTTCAAGTCCAATTGTGAACTTTTTCTGCTGACCTATGAAGTTTGGCATTAATGTCGTGCAGTGTCTCATTCACCTCCAATGACCTATCCTCCATTCCAATATTCAAAGCACTCGCTTGAGACAACTTCTTCTCAGAATCAAGCTTTATTCGGTCCTGCTCATTATGTATTTCGTGCAGAGCCTTCTCAAGCTGCATTAATGAAGTTCATCTATGTAACAAAAATATGGAAGACTTCAAATGCTAATCACATTCACTTCCAGCACTCCCATGAGAGAAGATATATTAAAAAAAATCAAGTTGAGGAATGGCTCTCGTCATATCTTCCCATTTGCAGTGCAACTCAGGCAAAGGAAGAAACAAGGATAAAGCTCAACTTTTTATACTAAAATAGGAAAATATGGCCCCACATTGCCACATATTAAACCAACGTCGACAATCTACTATTTTCCCTAGACATAAATTTGTCTAAAACATGCCTTTGCATGTCCTGCATCTCTATGTGTGTGCAGTGCAATCACATACTTCATGTTTGAGAAGGGTCAGATTGTAGGGAAAGGGAGGCTAGCAAATAAGATCGATAATGGCATAAATCCCGAGCGAGTGAAACGAGCTTACAAAAGCAATACTTATTTTCCTTTTCACGCTTCGCTTTTACAGAGGAGTTAGAAAACTTACTTTTAAGAAGATGGTGACTTGTTGCCACAAAACTGAAAATTCAATTGAATGAAAGGAGCAAGTTCTTCCCAAATTATACCATAACCCCACAAAACCAAAGCTAAAACAGCACTCTCATTAACCTTTTTGGCACAAGAATATTTTCATCAATAATTCATGAAAATATACAGACAAAGATCTTGAACTTTTTTTAAGAATCGGTAGAGCACTCTCAGATTCATCAACCACCAGATTAACACAATTAACAAGAGTGGCTAATCTAATATGATTAGCAACACGTAATTTGGCAATCGGAATCAAACTGATGCTCCAGAAAGAGTTCTCCATCGGGAGTACAGTCGTTATGCCAGATCATAGAAAAATCATCTGGCAATTGAGTTTGTTTTACCTTTAAACTATCCGATTTAGCAATCCCTAGTGCCCATGAACGAAATTTTGGCAACACAAATTTAGTAGACAGCTTGTCATTAGTTGACTGTTTTTCTAAAATATAAGATAGTTAAAATGCAATGCAAAATCTAGAGCATTCAAATTGCAAGACTATAAGCTGTTGACGCCTAAAATTTCCTTTTAATTAATTAGGTTTTACTTTATTTTTTATTATTATTTTTATCTTTTTCGGATAAAAAAATATATGAAAAAAACAGAAAAAAGAGAAAAGCCCTCGCATGGGCCCGTGAGGCCCATTTCCGCCTCGCCTGGCCTAGCCGGGTCTTCTTCTTCCTTGCACGGTTGTAGCGCACGCGCGGCGCGACGCCTGAGCGGAGGGGAGGAGTAGCGACGACGCATGTGGAGCAGGGGGCAGCTGGCATCGGATGGGACGCCGGTTCGGCCGGCAAAGGCCGTGGCGACCGACGGTCGAACTCCGTCGACCGGCCGCCCCTTGGCCTATAAATAGGCCGTCGATCCCGATAGCCAAGACACGCAGAGAGGGAGAGTCGGATCTAGGGCTTGCAAACCTCGGACAACCCACCGAGAGACTTCGGGAGGTATGAGGTCGAATGGCCAAGGATCCGAGGCTCGCGAGGAGAGGGTAGAGAGAGAGGGGGATGATTCGAAGTCGCAGGCCTCGAGCACCCCACTGAGAGACTTCAGGGGGGTTCGAGGACTCGCAACCTGTGGATCCGAGCCTCGCCGGAGGGGGTAGAGAGAGGGGGGACGATTCGAAGTTGCAGGCCTCAGGCACCCCACAGAGAGACTTCAGAGGGGTCCAAGGACTCGCAACCCGTGGATCCGAGCCTCACTGGAGGGGGAAGGAGAGAGAGAGAGTCGGATTTAGGGCTGCATCCCTGGACACCCCACTGAGAAACTTCAAGGGGTCCGAGGACTCGCAATCCGTGGATCTGAGCCTCGCCGGAGGGGGAAGTAGAGAGAGAGAGAGAAGTTGGAGGGGAAGGGATTCGCGTGGGTCTTGCCATCGTCGCCGCCCCCATCGCGCCGTTGCCACGAACAGGTATCGTGCTGTCGCCGTTGTCGTCGCCATCTCCCTCTCCATAGTCCAGTCATCGCTACCGTCGCCGCCGTCGCCGCTGCGTCTCAGTCCTCTCCCTCCTTGGCGCCGTGATTCGGAAACCCTAGGGTTCCCGATTTTCCGGGTTGCGACCTTGGGTTGTCGGGTCGGACCCGGATCGGGAGCCGAGTAGGGATTCCGCAAATTGCGAGGCGGCGGAAGGCCGGGTTGCGATTTGAGTCGAACCCGAGTAGGGTTTTCGCCGGGGAGCCGGGTTGTGGAGCCGGGTCGTCGGGCCGGGCCGGTGTCCCCGAACGCCCGGCCACGACGCCGCTTCAAATAAAAAAAAAAAAGGAAAAAAATCTGAGTCGGGCCCACAATGCGGGCCCGTCCACGTTCGGGTCACCGGCCGGGTCGGACCCAATCCGCGGATCCGACCCGGGTAGGTTTTTTAAATTTTTTATTTTAAATAAATAAATAATAAATAATTTATTTTAAAAAAATCAAAAAATGTTTTATTTTCGAAAAATATTTAAAAAACAGTAAAAAATATTTTGTTTTCCAAAAAATCAAAAAATATTTTATTTTCCAAAAAAAAAAAAAATTTATTTTCCAAAAAATATCTATTTTCCGAAAAAAATCAAAAAATAAAAATATTCCATATTTTCCAAAAAATGGCAAAAATCCAAAAAAATCCAAAAATTCATGGAAAAGCCAAAAAGACTTGTATTTTTCCAAAATACCAAAAAATTCAAAAAAATCCCTTTTATGTAAAAAAAAAAAAGAAAAAGACTCAAAAATGTTTTCCTCCCAAAAATGCATGGAAAATTCCCCAAAAATCTAAAAGCCTTAGGGTTTAAACAAGATTAGGTACCGAAGGGCATTAGTGATTAACTAGTGTAATCACGTCCCGATCCTAATTTCTTTGATTGCACAGAGTGAGTATTTCTCCCGATACTTCGCTTGGTTTCTAATCAACCCACTCCAAATCGATTAGTGGCGACTCCATTTTAAAAATTGATTTACAGATTAAAAACTCAGACTATTAAGTCGTGAATTGGTGGACTTGGGAGAGTCCGGGCATAACTAATTTTAGCCGAGCCATTAGCCTCCATAGGCGCCTGTACCCGATTGCGGGTGCCGAAAAAAAGAGAGGTCGCGACAGCTTGGCGACTCCGCTGGGGACTATTTGAGGACTTAGGCCATTAAGCTGTCGCGACCTAAATTTTTCGGGGCAATCCTAAAGTTTAGGTTAATGGATTACTAAGTCCGAAGACTTGGCACGGACCCTCCCAAGTCCTACCAATTGCGACTTGATAGAAATTAACTCATTTAAACATGCAATTATATTCAATTTGGAGCCGCCACTAACCAATTAGGGTTGGTTAGAAACCCAAGTAAAGTATGGGAGAATACTTTACTTTTTGCGAACTGCAGATTCAGTAGGTCCGGGACATGGTTACACTAGATTAGTCTAACGCCCTTTCGGTACCTTTTATTTTAATTTCAAAAAAAATATTTTGCATGCAATGTTGATTAATTTTAACTTAAGCTACTAACATGCAAATGGTAGTCATGTGGGTGCACAATCAATAAAATAACATTCAAATAAAAAATGGGAAAAATACAGTATGTCCTAAACATGATTTCTAAATGACATGACACCTAATTTTTCTTTTTTCTTTTCTTTAAAAAATGTTAATTATATGCAATCTTAATCTAAATTTAATATGCATGGATTTATTTTAATGACATGTGAGATACAATTCATATGGTATGACTTAAACTTATCACTATATGTATGTAATCTAATTTATATAATCCTAAATATGCATGTGCTACGTGATATGAGATAAATGACATGGTATTTCTACATGCATGCTCTTTTATGATTTTTTTTATGATGATTCATTTTTTAATGCATATATGCAACCTATGCTAAATAATGATGATATGAAATGAGATTAATTATGAATTAACCTATTAACTAACCAAGGAAATGATCTTTAGTTTTTTTAATGACATAATATTTTTTATTGAAAAGAAAGTAACTTAATGGTGCAATGATCATCTTTTAGCATTTTCTTTTTTATTAAACAAAAACAATTAAACTATAACTCATATAGCATGCATAACATTTTTTTGTTCCTCTTTTGTTTTACTAAAGGAAAATTATCCTAATTCTATATGAATCTTAAAAAATAAAATGCATTGCTTTAAACATGAAATGTTTATGGACCTAAATACCTAAATCCTAGATATGACATATGATGCATGATATTTGATGTGCAAATAACAATGATGCATCAAAATGTACGTCCTATTGATAATTTATCAACATGAATCAATGACATATTATCTTTATGTGAATCAATTATGCAAAGCAATTCATGAATTTGCCACGAAAAGTTGAAATAATAAAAAATTTAACCCGACGTCTCGCGGTTCAATATTTTTGATTATCATGACTTAATATGACAAATTTTCTAATCGGATAATAAATTAAAAAAAATTAAGTTAGAATAATAAAAACTACCAAATATCTGAATTAAATTTAACCTAAAAATTTACCTAGTCTAGGGCTAGACCCACTTGAGGAATGGCTCAGCAGCAATGAACAGGATGATGGTGCAGATGTGGTGTTAGAGCTTGGGCGTCAGTGCTGAACAGGGTGCTGTTGAGCACTTGGGTTGCGCAGAGGTGCGACTGGAGAGAGCTATGCGGAGGCGGGCGTCAGGCACGGCGGGCTTCGGCCACCGAGCGAGCAAGAGGCGAGGTGCTGTGGAGGCGAGCTGCTGAGATGGAGGTCCGAGCGGCGTGCAATGGGGGCGCGAGTCACCGATGTGAGGCGGTGCTGGTGAAGGCAGCACGGCGACCTGCAGAAGGGACAGAGGCGCGCGGTGATGGGCACTGCAGATCACGGCAGGTCACAAGCGTCGGTTCGGAAGGGGCAGCAGTCCAGCAAAGATACTGCTACAGGTGCGAGCAACGACGAAGGCATTGCGGGCGGTGTTGCAACAACGTTGGGCGGAGCAACGGACACGTCAGGTGCTACTCGAGGTTCGTCGGAAGGAAACGTAGCAGGGGGGGCGTCAGGCGCGGGATCGCAGCGGTGGTGCGGTGTCAGCGATGGGTACGGTCGTCGGGTGAGCAGCGAGGAGGCTCAGCAACAGGTTGCAACGGCGGCTAGGCGGACGAAGTCGCTGTGGCAGTGTGGCGAGTTGCTGGCGTCAGTGCCAGAGGCAGGCTGCTGGTGTCGCGATTTGCAGCAACGGGGAGTGTGGGGTCGTCGTGAGGGTGCTCGCGGCTGTGGATTTCCGGCGGCAAATGTTGGTGGAGTTGAGCGGCGTGCGAGCAGAGGATCTTGGACCGGCGGCGATTTGGGGGCGCAGGAGCGGCGGCAGCAGTCTTGGTAGCGCGGAGGAAATGGGCAGCAGGGATAGAAACTTACGAGGAAGATGAACAGTAGTCTTATCTTTTTGCCCTTTTTTTTTTTAACTTTCTCTCACCTGACATTCTTTCTCACCTGTCTCTCTCTCTGCCGATCCCTCAGACGTCTCCCTCTTACTTTTCTGCTTTCCCTCACGTCATCTCTCCCTGTATCTTCTCTTCTCTCCACCTTTTTCTTTTGACTTTTCTCCTTACCGAAACTCTCTTTTCTTTTGTGATTTTTTCGAAAACCAAATGGAGGAGCCCTCCTGCTCGGTTCTGAAGCCTCGCATTTTATAGCGAAAGTGCTCAAAGTTGTTGAAGATTTGCAAATATTCGCTCAACCATCCAACAGTAAAAAGGCTCCAAAATCACACAATCAAAATTTTTTAAATTTTGAAATGAAGGTATGTGTTCAACAAGAAAAACGCTTCATTATTCAATTTCTTTTGAAATCTCCCTCCACAAACCCAAAGGTTTTATTTTTAATTTCTAAAAACTAAATTTAAATTCGGTGTCAACAATATCTTATTTAAATATTTTACTGACTTGTTTTTTTTTTTATGCAGGTTAGTAGCTTAAATGTTTATTTTAATTTTGGTTAAAATAGATTGTTTTGTTATTATAAACTATTGTGCATGCTTTACTATTTTAACACTACACATAGCACACACCTGGCGGCTGGACCTGGGCCGCCATAGGATATATAGGATGGTGTTAAGAAAGATATGACCTCGAACATGAGATTGCGATGTAGAGGTTGCCTTTCTTTTCCCCAAATTTCTTAGCCGAGGTTAGGAGGGTATACTGCTGACGCGAGACTGCGACGGGCGGATCCTTTTAATTTCAACAAACCTTCTCAGTTAGAAATCGAGCTGCACATATCATGGGCATGTCTATGTGATTGCTATCAATTTTCTCGTGTGAAGTAAGTTTTTATTTCGTGTACTTTGTAATTTACTTACCTTCCTATATATATTGAGTAGTCCATGATTAGTGTAGGATTTAATATCACGGTCATCTAAATTTGGAAGTAATTGTCATAAAGTTTTTTTTAAAGTTAAAAAAAAAAATTGCAAAAAACTACTTTCAATTGATGTTTTTATTCTCAAGCATGTTACAAAATTCTTTTCCGCAAGAATTTTCATTTGCCTCAAAAAAGGGGGATAGAATCTTTTTCAAAATTTGTTGCAACTCATGCTTTCTTCGCCTTTCAAATTGAATATCTTTTTAGCTCATGTTAACATGTCACGTGCCATTTTTCAATCCATGTTTAGGAAATCCTCTACCTTTTCATGAATAAACAAAAATAGTAGGATTAAGTCGTCATCATGGACTGACTCTCTATCTACGCCTTGTCTTCACACATGCTTGTTTATTCATGGCCAGGTAATCACGGACCGTCAACGTTCATCAGTCCAGACTTGCTCAAAAGCAAGAGCAAGAATGGCTGAAGAAAATGTACCAAGTCGTATTGCGGTCGTAGAAAGCAAAATGAAACAAGTCTTCAATGTGCTTCAACAACTTTCAAAGCAGATAGACTCCATCCAGGGCAAACTCATTCCCGCCCCGGCCTCAATCAAGGTATTGTTGCCACAATCATCTACCAGGGGTGATCAAGGTGGAAATGCTGACAATAACGTGCCCGAATTGGAGGATGATCCACACCCAACCGCAATTGAGAAAGCTAAGCCAGATAGTTTGTCTAAAACTGAGCATGACAAACGTCTCGAAAAGCTTGAGGACGGATCGGAACAACCGCAAGGCCTCCAAGATCCTACTTTGACGGACCTCACCATTTATTCCAACGTCAAAATGCCGGAAAAATTCAAAATGCCTAAGTTTGAGAAGTATGATGGCACGACTTGCCCAAGGGCTCATTTGCAAATGTACTTGGTTCGAATGACCCAATACGTTAATAATGCAAAAAAAAAAAAAGTCTAGTAGGCCCAGCCCTAAGGTGGTACATCACGAAGAACATGAACCTCCTCGAAACATGGAGCGAAGTGAGTGAGGCATTCCTCAAAGAGTTGAATCCAGAACCTGTTAGACACTAAAGTTTTCTCATCCCAGAGCAATTTGCTCCCTGATCACACCGACAAAGTAAATGTGGTATTCAGTTCTGAAGACAGTCAGAGCAGAAATGTCGAAGCACATACCACTGACATTTATCAAGGGCTGGTGAAGGCCGGGTATTATTCAGGCAATGAAGTGCCACCCTTAGTAATAGAGAAAGAAGGGCCAGATGACATGACCACCATGTTTGGAGACCTTTTCATGGACACCATCAATAAAGGACCGTAAGGGGAAATGGGTGCAGGCCCGCTCAAGTAGAACCCTTTTTAATTTCCTTTCGTATTCCCCTACGTGGGAACTTGTACATCTTTCTTAAGTCTGGCTTGTTTTTATTTTCAACATCAGTTCCGCTTGAGGAACTAACTTTTGAAAATACTTTTCCAAAATGTAAATCCACCTATTAAATAAAGTTGAAAATATTTTGAGAGCATGAGGCGGTATCCCAAACCAGCCCGGTGATGCTATCCAACCATGAAAAAATTATCATCCAAGAAGAATACTGAGGGCTGGGCTTCCTCATGCTTTCTTTCCCCCAAAGATATATACTTTTGAAAACAAAAAAAATATTTCAAAATCTTTCGTCAAAACAAGATGATTAAATCATGTTTGTCTTTCTAACTCACTCACTTTGTGTCTCAGAAGATCATTCACGTCCCCTTTGACTTAGTGTGACAGGGGGCATTTGAAACAAGAGCATCAGGTGAACTCGCCAAATTCAAAGACACCCTGCCAAGAAAACATGGGCAAATAGAAAGAATCATCCCACACCAAAAAAGGGTAAGTCTTATTCTCTGAATATAATTTGGAAATGATGTCCTTTCTCTTCTATTTACAGGAAACGAAAGATAAGATGTAATAGGTACAAGCATACGGTTGAAAATCAAGCCGTCCCTAGGAGCTCTGTGCACTCCACCTCGCTCCTACCCAACTCCTTCACAAGCTAGAGCAATATCCTTTCCCCACAACATGCCTAAGCAACCAGATGTTGTGGTTTCATCAACGGGACTTCCAGCTTCGACAAGCCCAGAAGCATAAGGAAGGGATCTTTTCTCTTTCTTTGAATTGGCTACTGTCAACAGGGAAGAAATCCAGACAGTTGAAGCGGGCTCTAGCCCCTATTCAAAATGAGGACCTAGAAACCTGACTTCCTATTCAGACACATGCTCTCGCAAGAAGTAATTGCCATCAGAGAATTGGAGGTTTTGATTGTCCATCTTAGATTCCATAGAAGCTTAAAGTACACGACTTTGCTCAATGCTGCTAATGGTTATATAGTCAAATACATAAAAAATTCCACAGAAGGAAGGCGTTGAAGATAAATCAACAACCATCAATCATGCATACATGGCCATGAGTGAGGAAGGCCAATCGAAAGAAATGCCAAACTGTGCCAAGACGAAAAGGCTATCATCGACATTCAAATATCCCTAGGAGTCGGCAAATACAAACTTTAGAGAAGAGTAATTTGGTATCGTTTCCAATACTCCCCCCCCCCCCCTCTAAATTCACTTTTGACATATTCCCCTATTGATAGGAAGCATCTGGATTCAAGAGCCGAACTTGACGGTTAGGTTTGGCAAATCAATATTGGCCAAGCTAGTACCTGGAAATGACCCACATCAAATTCACTTGGCTTCGTGTAAAAGGACGTGTCATCCAAGAGCCAATTCAGAGAATAATTGACCTAACGAAGCAAGGGACATAGGACTTCGTGTCCCCATCTCACTTCGGAGTTCACCCAATCGTCTGCAAACCAGTGAAGGGTAAAGTTGTATCGCTTCCAGTTATTCGACTCTTGAAAGAGTTCATGACTAACACATTCCCTCTTGTCTGTTGCAGGATCACCTGACTATAAAAAACACAGATAACAAATCAATGAGAGACATGATAAACTCTCCCAAGCAAAATGGCGTCTCAAGTATCGCCAAAGCAAATGACAGAAAATCTTCAGGCCTCAACTCACATTTGATTTTGGCCAGACTAATTGATCTACTTGTACATATTCTCTTCTACAAGGGCAAAAGTAGAAACACTCATCGTATCGATGATCGATTCCCAACCCCACTGATCATTCATGTGTCATATTCCTAATCAATAGAGACAATCATCGACACCCCTTTGTGAATAGCCTTTTTGATATCCAAGATTTAACATATTTGGAAACACCATTCTGCTAACCCTTAAAACTGCCAACAAAGTTTTTTTTTAGCAAAAACCATTCATTTGTTTTAAGAGTACAAACTCTCTCATGTTTAAAATGTTGCATGCATTTTCCAAATGGATTTTGCATGATAATTTTGTCTATCTAAATCACTGATTCCATTGAGAATTATTAGAATAGACAGCTAAATGAAGAATACAATATTAATCGAGCATGCTAGATGAGGCGCGTCAGAATGATGAAAGGCAAGCCATATCCTACACACAATCCCCCCCCATCTATACACTTGTGAGATGAGTGCAAAAGATTTCCATGGCTGCAGAGGTAAAGAGTTCTCTCGCGAATGGTACGATAACCAAAATAGTGAGAGGCATTTCATTGCTCGCCCCTTTGAGCTCCTTACACTGGTGAAGCTTCTCTCATATCCTCATCAAGAACCACCCCCACACTGGGGCAGATTAGAGGCCAAGCAGCATCACAAGGTGAGAAGAGGGATAGAAATTTTCTTGCTCGCACTTGCATCAATCTTCAAGTGTCTTTATCGCATATGAACACTCGCATTAATTTAAGTGCCCTAGAATGACGAAGAGCAATTCTTTCTCTACGCACTTGTATTCATTGTATAACCCAATTGAATCTGTAATTTCACCCTCACGTGGAGGCAAAACAGAAGTTACTACCATTTAAGCAGCATAGCTCGGAGCGCTAGCTGAAGACGAAGACTCAAGAGTCTAACAACAGTGTCGTGATTGAACTAGCTTAGGCTAGTTCCTCTAACGACAAGAATGAAAAAACAGGAGCATAAAAAAACAGTGTACCTAGTAAAAGCAAGGTCAATGCCCATAAATGAAGAACTGGAATAAAAAATAGGGGCATAAAAAAGCAGTGTGCCTGGTAAAAGCAAGGCCAATGCCCTCCGGTAAAAAATACAGCCAAGAAAAAGTTGTTGTTGTGGTTCAATTGATAGAGCCTCCATCGGGACAAAGGTGAGAAGAAAGACCAGTGACAAATGCCAAAGCAATCACCAGCTCTCACCCTTTTACACATGAGCCAAGCCTATGTTGCGTCCCATTATAAAAGTCTCTTCAGACTATGGCACTTCAATTAACGTAGGATTTCATATGTTTAAAAGCATTGCTCGAAGAAGTACAAGCAAGATTATTCTATCTCTTTTCGCAGGATTCTTGATTGATAAACCCGGAGATGATCGTGCAACATTTCGTCCATCGGCTTCGACCTTGATGTTCCCCTTTGATGAGCCAATGACCAAGTCTTCATCACAATTTCAACAAAAACCTCTCACACTGGTAAAGTCATACCGTTTGCGAGAATACTCGGACCCCTGTTGACATGATGATAGTGAGATAGTGTGGTCCTTATAAATCCTGCATCAATGGTCAGGATAGCCTTTTCCATGAGAGTGAGCGGAAAGTCCTTTCAGACTGAAAGTCCCTCATCTAGCATGCTCAAGACATCTATATTCCGAATAAAGGTTGTCTTTCAAAATCTTCCCCAGTAGAAATCAGATAATGCAAAATTGACAAAATTATCATGCATGAATCTCATTTAAATTCATGAATATACAATCATGTGTGCATATTGTGCAAATAGCAAACATACTCTCAGAGATCAGAGATATTGCTAGGTAAGCACATCCTAATCCCCATTTGTCTTAAAGTACCTACCACCGTCCAGGTACTCTCTTCTTGACACTCGACCTATTCAAGTCGTCCCTTGAGTTTGGGTGCTTGCAACTGTCTAAGTATCCCATTGTCTTTAAGTACCCACCACTTGCCGAGTACTCCCTCTTATCGACACTCGACCTGTTCGAGTTGTCCCCAGAGTATTGATACTTGTGACTGACCAAGTATCCTTTTATCGTTGAATACCTGCTGCTGTCTAGGTATCCATATTGTCTTTGAATACCGGCCACCGTTCGGATACTCCCTTTTCCCTGACACTCGACCTGCTCGAGTTGTCCCCAGAGCATTGATACTTGTGACTGACCAAGTATCCCTTTATCGTTGAATACCTGCTGCTATCTAGGTATCCCTCTTGTCTTTAGTACCAGCCCATCATTCGGATACTCCTTTTCTTGACACTCGACTGTTCGAGTTATCCGAAAGTATTGATACTTATGACTGACCAAGTATCCCTTTATCGTTGAATACCTGCTGCTATCTAGGTATCCCTATTGCCTTTGAATACCGGCCACCGTTCGAATACTCCCTTTTCTTGACACTTGACATGTTCGAGTTGTCCTCAAAGTATTGATACTTGTGACTGACCAAGTATCTCTTGGAGTACCTACTGCTGTCTAGGTATCCCCATATCGTCAAGTACTCACCGTTGTCCAAGTATTTCCTTTTCATGACACTTAACTTGCCCGAGTTGTCCCCAAATAATAGCAGTTGTTCAAGCATTCCACTGCTTTGTGTGCCTGCGCCTACCCAAGTATGCTTTCTTACACTTGGACCAACTGAGTGGTCCTAGGTTGTATCATTAAATACTTGTGTTCATCCAAGTATTCCAGTATTTTGTACACCTGTGGCTATCCAAGTGTTCCACCCCTTATAAGTGCTTGCGGCAATCCATGTAAGCCTCATATGCGGGGCACGCCCTCGATATTCCCATTACCAGGAGGTGAGAGACCTTCACGAATATGCGGGGCACGCTCTCGATATTCCCAATTACCAAGAGATGAGAGACCTTCACGAATATCCAAGGTACGTCTTTGATATTCCCAATTACCAGGAGGTGAGAGACCTTCATGAATATCCAAGGTACGTCCTCGATATTCCCATTACCAGGAGACCTTCACGAATATCTCAGGTACGCTCTCGATATTCCCAATTACCAGGAGGTGAGAGACCTTCACGAATATCTCAAGTACGCCCTCGATATTCCCAATTACCAGAAAGTGAGAGACCTTTACGAATATCCCAGGTACGTCATCGATATTCCCCTTTACCAGAATGTGAGAGACCTTCATGAATATCCCAGGTACGTCCTTGATATTCCCCTTTACCAGGAGGTGAGAGACCTTCATGAATATGCGAGGCACGTCCTCAATATTCCCAATTACCAGGAGGTGAGAGACCTTCATGAATATCCAAGGCATGTCCTCGATATTCTAACTACCAGGAGGTGAGAGACCTTCACGAATATCCCAAGAGATGAGAGACCTTCACGAACATGGGAGGCACGCCCTCGATATTCCCCTTTACCAGGAGGTATCCTTCAAGAATTCGTGCTTGTGATCATCCAAGTGCCCCTCCAATGCCTATGATCAGCCAAATGCCCCTTTTGACGTCTGCAAAGGCCCAAATATCCTTCAGGTTAGCACTTGTGAATATCCGGGTACTCTTTGATATGCCCGTGAATGTCCGGTATCTTCGAATCGATGTCACGAAAGGTCGGCGCATCCTCCCGAGAAAGGCCGAGTTCAATTGGTGTCTTCGACGAAGTCAAACGCCCCGCAAATTGATGCCCTGAGAAAGGTTGGCGCATCCTCCCGAGAAAGGTCGGGTTCCTACCGGTGTCTTTGACAGATCGACACCCCAATAAATATGATGTCCTGAGAAAGGTCGGCGCATCTCCCGAAAGGTTGGGTACCAAGCTGGTGTCCTCGATACAAATCAGGCACCCACAAATAGATGCCCTGAGAAAGGTCGGCGCATCTCCCGTCAAGGCGACCAAAGAAAGGTTCGAGTCCTAGACAAACAACTTATTACTCTAACAGGCAACCGAAGAAAGGTTCGGGTCCTAGACAAAACAACTTATTGCTCTAATAGGGGACCGAAAAAAGGTTCGGGTCCTGGAAAAGCAATTCTCCGTCAAGGTGACCGAAGAAAGGTTCGGGTCCTAGACAAAACAACTTATTGCTCTAATAGGCGACCAAAGAAAGGTTTGAGTCCTAGACAAACCAACTTATTGCTCTAACAGCGATCGAAGAAAGGTTCGGGTCCTGGAAAAGCAATTCTTCATCAAGGCGACCGAGGAAAGGTTCGGGTCCTAGACAAACCAACTTATTGCTCTAACAGGCGACCGAAGAAAGGTTCAGGTCCTAGAAAAATCACTTATTGCTCTAATAGGTGATCGAAGAATGGTTCGGGTCTTGGAAAAGCAACCTCCTCATGTCACCAAGTAAGATGACGAATTGATACTTGCCAAAACTCGGGGTTCACATCCTATCTCACTCACTCCCAGTAAGTAACTACAGATATCTTCTTATCTGTCTTAGTATATGTAAAGTTATATTGTTTTTTTTTTTTTTCCGCATAAAATAATAAGTCCCAAATAAAATATAATATGCTACACGTGCATGGATAAAATTTAGGCATCGGTTGTCTTTGAATGCAACCTCTACGAGCTTACCTTCAAAGAGGGGCTGTTGACACCTAAAATATCCTTTTAATTAATTAGGTTTTACTTTATTATTTTTATTTGATCTTTTTCGGATAAAAATTATATGAAAAAACAAAAAAATCAGAAAAAAAGCAGAAAAGCCCTCGCATGGGCCCGTGAGGCCCATTTTCGCCTCATCCGCCCGCGGGTCTTCTTCTTCCTCGCGCGGTTGCAACACACGCGCGGGGGCGCGATGCCGGAGCAAAGGGAGGAGCAGCGATGACGCACGTGGAGCAGGGGGCAGCTGGCGTCGAATGGGACGCCGGTTTGGCCGGCAAAGGCCGTGGCGACCAACGATCGAACTCTGTCGACCGGCCGCCCCTTGGCCTATAAATAAGCCGTCGATCCAAGCTGCTAAGACACACAGAGAGAGGGAGAGTCGGATCTAGGGCTTGCAAACCTCAGACAACCCACTGAGAGACTTCAGGGGAGGTCCGAGGTCGAACGGCCAAGGATTCGAGGCTCGCCGGAGGAGAGGGTAGAGAGAGAGAGGGGGACGATTCGAAGTCGCAGGCCTCGAGCACCCCACTATGAGACTTCGGGGGGTCCGAGGACTCGCAACCCGCGATCCGAGCCTCACCGGAGAGGGTAGAGAGAGAGGGGACGATTCAAAGTCGCAGCCTCGGGCACCCCACGAGAGACTTCGGGGGTCCGAGGACTCGCAACCCGCGGATCCGAGCCTCACCGGAGGGGAAGGAGAGAGAGAGCTGGATTTAGGGCTATATCCTGGACACTCCACCGAGAGACTGGGGATCCGAGGACTGCAATCCGTGGATCCGAGCCTCGCCGAAGGGGGAAGAGAGAGAGAGAGAGAGAAGCTGGAGGGGAAGGGATTTGAGTGGGTCACGCCGTCGTCGCCACCCCCATCGCACCATTGCCACGAACAGGTATCGTGCTATCGCCGTCGTCGTCGCCATCTCCCTCTCCATAGTCCGAGTCATCGCTACCGTCGCCGCTTGCCGCCGCCGCCGCCGCCCGCCCGCCGCCGCCGTCGCCTTTGCCGCCGCCGCCGTCGCCGCTGCATCTCGGTCCTCTCCCTCCTTGGTGCCGTGATTCGGAAACCCTAGGGTTCCCGATTTTCCGTCGCGACCACAGGTTGTCGGGTCGGACCGGATCGGGAACCAGTAGGGGATTCCGCAAATTGTGGGGGCAATGGCGGAAGGCCGGGTTGCGATTCGGTCGGATCCGGGTAGGGTTTTCGCCGGAAGCCGAGTCGTGGAGCCGGTCGTCGGGCCGGGCCGAGTGTCCTCGAACGCCCGGCCACGACGCCGTTTCAAATATAAAAAAAAAAGGAAAAAAATATGAGTCGGGCCCGCAACGTGGGCCGTCCGCGGTCAGTCGCCGGCCCGAGTCGGACCCAATCCGCTGATCCGACCCGGGTAGGTTTTTTAAAATTTTTATTTTAAATAATATATTAAATGAATAATAAATAATTTATTTTAAAAAATCAAAAAATGTTTTATTTTCGAAAAATATTTTAAAAACAGTAAAAAAAAAAATTTATTTTCCAAAAAATATCTATTTTAAAAAAAAATCAAAAAATCAAAAATATTCCATATTTTCCAAAAATGGAAAAAATCCAAAAAAGCCAAAAATTCATGAAAAAGCCAAAAAAATTCAGAAAAAACCAAAAAGACTTGTATTTTTCCAAAATACCAAAAAAAAATCCAAAAAAAATCCATTTTATGTAAAGAAAATAGAAAAAGACTCAAATGTTTTTCCTCCCAAAAATGCATGGAAAATTCCCCAAAAATCTAAAAAGCCTTAGGGTTTAAACAAGATTAGGTACCGAAAGGGCATTAGTGATTAACTAGTGTAATCAAGTCTTTGATATTAATTTCTCTCGTTGCGCGAGTGAGTATTTCTCCCGATACTTCGCTTGGGTTTCTAATCAACCAATCTCAAATCGATTAGTGGTAACTCCATTTTAATTGACTTACAGGTTAAAAAATTAGACTATTAAAGTCGTGAATTGGTGGACTTGGGAGAGTCCGGGCATAACTAATTTTAGCCGAGCTATTAGCCTCCTTAGGCGCCTGTACCCGATTACGGGCGCTGAAAAAAAGAGAGGTCGCGACATCAGCAAAAAGTAGCATACCTTTGCCACGCACTACCTTTCAAAAGCCAAAGCTTTCCTCAGATTTTCCTCTTTCTTCTTAGCTTCAAACATTGCAATCGGATGTGCTGATTGTTCTCGTTGGATAAGCTGTCGCACTTCGATAATGCTTGACCTAACTCTTCAAACTTCAGTTCCACTCCTTTTGTCGAATGAAGCAGCCCCACATTATATTGATGATCAACTAGCTACCAAAAGACTTCTATTTAGGTTAACAACAATTGCTAGATCTTCGTATATAAGAATTTCAAGGAATTTAATTCCTAAATGTCAAATGCTTAACCTAATACAACACTACATATACAAATAGACATGAGATTTTGTGGCAATTGCACATCCAAAAGTTGGAAAAGTACACTTCCACTGTGAACCTCACCTAAAACAACATCATCATCCAAAATAATAGACACATTCTTCCAACTATTAATGCAAACAAAAATCATAATAAATAATCAAATGAGAAATGTCGAGTATTAAGCAACACATTGCATGTTCATCTCAAATAGATTGAGCCACGGATCGGTAGTTGCCATTTGAGCTGCATTTGAGATGCTTATCTTGCCCCCCACACTTTGACAAATTCCAAAGAACCCCATAATTCTCCTAAAATACTTTTGGGATTCCTACTAACTTGCTAATTTCTGTAAGAGGATTTGAGGGTAGTTTTCCCTAAGTAGCTTGATAAGTCTCATAATTGCTAAATTGCCAAGTCCATTTAAAAGACTAATAAACACCTCGATTGGACAAGATGCTTCTTGAATTGTAGCAAAACAAAGAGGAGATCCCGTGACATCTCACTTTTCACACTTTTTACATCATCTATTAGTGTTTGAAAGTCTCGCTGGATACAGAGGAGCATAATATCTCCCCTAGGAGGGTTTGACTGGTCGATGAATCGGAAGTTACACAAGTAAATGAGCCTGCCTATTCCAAACTACATCTCATGCTATGTTTACTTGGGTAGGTAATTACACATGACAAAATTTCCATCCTGCAAACAGGTGCGTAGAACATTATTATACAATTGCAAGAAGCAACAACCAACCTAGAACAGCTATATACACTCTAAGGAACAAGCATGGTGTCAAAACAGAGTATGCCCGATTTATCTTGAAAAATATTTATCCTATTCCTCAAACACTACTACCCTCCCTCCCTACCTCCCTTCCTCCGGAACTCAACTATGGACACAAGGTGCTGCATTTGGTCAAACACAACAAAGCTAACCATTCTAGCACAACTGATATCCAAGAACCCATTCAGCTGAGGTAAACTAATTACTCCAAGCCTTAGAAAATGGTTATAAAGTTAATCAACCATATCTATCAAATTTACCTCAATTTTCGAGCTTCCTAGCGCCCTTTCGGTCCATCTCCGCTCGACTCGCCTCTCCAAACCGCCTCTAGTGCCCCCATTGTCCTTCAACCCAACATTCCCCATTACTTTCCCATCCAGCGAGGCCACCGGCAGAGGCGGCTGCACCGGCCCATCAAGGAAAGTCGCCGCCTTTCCCCCTTGCCATCGCTCCTCACAGCCACGGTCCGTTGGAGGGACGTAGAGCTACAAATGGGGAAACAATATATCATGGACCAAATTTACTCAAAATACATGTAAAAAGGGTGTTTTAGTTTTTTTTCTTCTTCTTTCTTTTTTTTTTCCTTTTATTAATATTACCAAAAATCAAGACTCCAATAGTCATCCCCCATATGTTGTTAAATTACACATATTTTACTTTTTCCTAAGATTTGTAGATTGAAAACTTTTTATTTAGTTAAAATCACATGCATGAAACCTTTAAAAGTGTCTGATAAAAAAATCTTTAAAAGTGCAATAATTATGTATTTTTCAAATTTTAAACAACGGTATTTTCTTTTCCGAAAATTTTTGGAGGAAAACAGGAAAAAGAAAATCATATCTATACATTTATTTCTCCACTTATTCTAATATTACTTTAATAAAGAAAGAAAATAGATGTATTTCTAAATTACCCATGTATTAAATAATACATTTTAAATATATCTAAGTCTCATTTCACACAATTTCTACTGTAGTTATCTATTTTTAACCTCCGTTAACAATCACCAAACCTGTAACTATATTATAGAGAAATGACATTTAGAAAGAGACTTCGCTCTCCAATCTCTCACTTAGAGTATTAAACTAATTTTGTAAACTAATTTTTAGTATAATTGGCATTACCTATGATTCCTATGATTGCTTGGGCCGAACTGTATTAAAGAGTAACAAATGAAATTTCATGGGCAAACTTTCTCTTTGAAAGAATAAAAACGCATGATAGTGGATAATAAGTTTTTATTGATAATTGATTAAATGCACATGCTACACGAATAATCAAGAGTCATTGATGCATTATCCTGATTATCTAGGTTACAATGTCGTTTCGACTTATAGAGAAGGGGAATATATTATTTTCTTATTTTGGCAACATTCGTTTAACATACTATCAGTATATATTAGACTTAGGAGGACCTTCCAAGAGATAAGTCACCAATAGGAAAGTTAATGGGTTGCCAAGCGCAAGGACGTAATATGGAAACTTTTGGGTTTTAATTTAATCAATTTAACATGTGAATTAATTTAATTAGGAGTCAGCACTAATAAATTATTGGTAGGTTGATTAGACCCTATGTATGAACTAGAGATACAATGGGTTTGGGAAACTTAATTACATTAGATTAATCTAACTCCATTTTTGGTATAGTACCTTTATCCTGTTATTTTCAAAAATATTTTGTTGGCAATCTTGATTAATTTTAAGGCTAACCACTAGGGTGCACAATCAAGGATCTAGCACTTGATAAACCAAAGCAACAAATAAAAATTGCCAAGAACAAAGCACAACTTTACTATGATGAATTTCCTAATATACAAAAGATGTTGATTAAAAAAGAAAAAAAAAGGAAAAAAAAGAGTAGCATGCATAGCTTAAACTAAACATTAAGTTCTAAATAATCATGCAATCTCAAACTAAATATTTTTTATGTTTTTCTATATGCAATTTTAACCCAAGTTTAATATGCACGAATTATTGAATTAATGATTTGAGATGACTTGATTTTAGTTTGAGATGACTTGATTTTAATGACAAGTAAAATTAATATGAACTATTCTAAAGATGATGTGGCAAGTGGTGACAAGACATGGAATTGATGCAATGTCAACATTTTCTGGGATTTTCTTTTAAAAGTTAAAATAGGAAAGTACTTAAAATACAATATTTACCGATCTTAAATTAGAAATAATTAATGGGGTTTACTCCCAATCCACTTTCATCTCTTTTAAATTTTTTATTCTCTCGACTAAGCGAGCTGAGCGAATCATGAGTTTGAGACAGCACGATGATCAAGAGTTCTTCTTATTCTTCTTCTTCAAGATCGAATTTGACGGCGGATTCGGATATTGGTATTTGGCGTTTTCTTCTTTTTCTTTCCTTTTTTTGGATTCCAATTGGCTCTCTCTCTCGCTTATAATTTTGCATATGATTTTGTGTGTCATTCTGACTTTTTGCCAAGTGGATTTTGTGTTGTTTTTAAGTTGTTAAGTAGGAGAAAACTTGTTATTTGTCTAGATTTTGAGCCATCATGGTATGGTGATTTTCGCGTGCGAGTATAATTTTGGTTTAAGAATCATCACTAAGTGGCTGATTCATTAAAAGGGAAAGGGAAAAAAAAGGGAATGTTCTATAAGTGAAGAACTGTGAAAATAATGACGTCTGCATAATTGGTGTTGTTTGTCCACCAAGCTTGTGCTGTCTCTCCAAGGTTGCTTTCAAGTCGAATGGTGGTTTGGGCGTGCAATTCAGACTAGCAACTTCTTCTAGTAGCATCCAAAATTAGAAGTTATAATATCAAAATTAGAGTTAAAAATCCAACACGGGCTAAGCTATGTTTTCTTGTCGGACGTGGATCTCTAGTCAAAGCCCATCGTTGACTCATCTCGTGGGCTTCCATTCAACGCAAAGGTAAAAACAAGATCAGAAGAGTGTCAATGTCAATGTGCAGAAGTCCCTGTTATGCAATTATCAAACCAATAAGAAGTATGTCATATTATATGTATTCCCCATTTCAACATATTATGAGTGTTAAAATCTCTGAATGCATCATATTAACAAGGGTCAGAATTTACTTTCCTATAGCAAATTCAAATTATAAATCAACGTCACATCATCATCTCCAAAAATTATAATTATCATTAAATCATGCCAGAAAAAGATGTTTCTTAGACTCATATTGTATTAAAACATTAAAATCTATTTTCATAAACATGCTAGAAAAAACTGATATCATTTGGAGAAATAACTTTGTAACCTAACATGATTATTTTTAATCTTAGTGCAAAACTACAAATATGTTTTCGAGGTCCTACTATATGGTCACATAAGAAAAAAAGGAGAATGTTTTTGGCTAATTGACAGTAATCTTCCTTTAAAATTCATAATTTTTGTTCATAACAGCAACTTATCCGTCATGTATTATTTTGTAACCTTCTTTATAGAATATAATTTTTCTTTTGTCGTCGCAGATAATATAGATTCTATGATTTGTAATGGTCCAAAAAAACTAACAAGCTACCTAAGTTTGTAGTATGTATCTTTTTCAATTAATTAATAAATTACCTAATGGATCGTAACTTTTATTTGACATTGGCATAGTTTTCCTTAGATAGTCGTAAATTCTTTCAATCACATGGTTCGTAATTTTCCATGAAAATGAAAAATCTACCTAAGTTGATAACAAAATTTTTATGTTACTAGTAGTAAAATATTCTTCACTCATTGGGAAAGTAGGAACTCCCTTCTTTTTCAGAAATTAAAATAAGAAAAAGGATGCATCTCAGTTCCGTGGTTAGTTCACTTGTCAAGGCTCATTTTGTTCACACACACACACACATATATATATATATATAGAGAGAGAGAGAGAATCCTGCAGAGCCAAGTGCCGGTTAGGGCTTTTCTTCTTTTTCTTGGTAGCTCTAGTTTGCTTCTGCGATTCGATCGTCACCATCGATTCTTCCGTCCACGGCTACTTCAACGAAACTTTCACCTCCCGCTCCAACACCTTCTTCTTCCATGCAGGCAGTGAAGGCCTCCGTGCTCCGAGGTCTGCGATCCCACCTTCTTTTGATAGCTCCTAATGCCACGACCAGCCCCAAGGGGAAGTCCTTCATCAGGTACGGATTTTCCATTCTCTACTCTGGCTGCGATTCAGCTCCAAGAGATTTTGGTGGTCTCGTCTTGTTGCCTTGGAAGTTTGCTGGTGTCCCAATGGATGAACCGTCTTTGTTGGTTTCTGGGAAGTTATGCTGAAATGGTGAACACGTTTGATTTCTTAGGTTCTATGATTTACACACACACACACACACACACACACACACACACGAGAATGCCATCGAAGTCCTTAAAGTGAAATACTCGAAATTGCCCATGTGTCATTAAGGAATTTTTTACTTTTCAATTTAAATTTTTGGACTTAATTGTAATTTTTCAATAAAGGATTAAGAGTTAATTAGAAATTTAAGATTCGATTGCACGTTCTAAGGAAGATTTGGGACTTGATCAAATAAATTGGGAAGTCGCTTAATTATTTTGCAATTATTTCTAACAACATTAATAAAGCAAAATAACAAATGTTATGTAACGATCTCCTTAGGCTTCATAATTATAATTTTGAGTCACATACATAATGACATTTGAGAAAATTAAACCATCCGCTCCCATCGATATATGATAGTACTGATAAGACAAGATATTCATTGTTTTCTAGATCCCAGGAGACGCGGAATTTTCGCACAACCCTCCCCCCAATCTTCCTTGCCTCTTTTCCGCACGGCCCGGAGCACTTTTGTCCTCGTCAAAAAGCCTCTCTCGCTCTCTCTCTTTCGTTTTTCTCCCTCGTCGCCCAGCAAAGCCCAACACCTGTCTCATCGATGGAGCGTTTCGCTTGGCCTGAGAACCTCTCCTCAAGCCGCAAGCACGCGATCCAGGATCTCCTCCATGACCAGAATCCCACGAAGAAGCTCAGAGATCTTTTCGACGCTCACTCTCAAACTGGCAATAACACAGGGCAGCCCCTGTTCGCTGAAGATCTGTTCTTCAACGTCCTCAGGTCGTTCGGCAACTCCATATCTGAATCGATGAGCGCCGAGTCCGACGAGGTCTTGCAGCTCCCGACCAACGCCTGTGTCAGGTCCGAGATCTCGGAGGGAAGTGAAAGCATCAAGCCTCCGATCCCAAGGTACGCAAGGCCAAAATTCGCGTCTTTTTACTTTTGACTTTGTCTGAAAAGTAATTTATCTATTTAAATGAAGTTTCCCGCAATTATAATAACATATGTAAGTTTCTTTTTGGCAAGTGTATTTACATCAATGGAGCGTTTCGCTTGGCCTCAGAACCTTTCCACAAGCCGCAAGCGCATGATCGAGGAGATCCTCCGAGCCCAGAAGTCCGTAACGACGCTCCTAGATCTGTTCAGCGCTCAGTCCCAAGCTGGCAATAACATACAGCTGCCCTCGTCTGCAGAAGATCTGCTCGAAGACCTCAAGGAGTCGTTCGCCAACAGCCTATCCTTATTGGGGATGGCCGAGTCCGACGAGGTCTCGCAGGTCCCAACCAAATCCTGTGTCAGGTTCGAGGACTCTGATGAGGAGAGCACTAGTACCCCGGTCCCGAGGCAATTAAGGTCTTTATTTATTTTTTTCTATTTTTTACTTTTGACTTTGTTTCACGCAATTAAAAAAATAATTATAAAGCTTCTTTTTGGGAAGAAATCGCATGTTTGAAAATGACAGTGTGAAGATCTCCCTTCAACGTTTAATAGTTTAATAAAATCAAAATTTATCCTATTTTGTGTTTGCTATCTCCTTAAAATATAATTAAGTTGGATATAAACGGATAACCCGGATAAAATAAATTTTACACAAGCATAGGATGAAAGAGGTTTTACATGGAGCTAAATTATCTATATTCTTCTAAATAATTCTAACAAAAAAAGAAGAAGTAAAATTACTCATTTTTGCTCAGAAAGACTTTAGATAGATAGACAAGACTGGACTAGAATTTGATTTTCAAGTTCGAGTTACCTAGGTACCTCACAAATGATGCATCCATTTTCATTAATTTTTCATATATATTTTATTTGTTCTGTTTTTTGTTCAGATTTATACATAAATCTTAATAATTCTAACATGAATTGGGAATTACCCATTTTTTTCGTAGAGGGACTTGAATACATGGACAAGATTGGATGACCATGAATTTGTCTACGACGGGTACTCATGGAGGAAATATGCTCAAGAAGCGATTCTCAAGTCGGAGTTCCCAAGGTACTTCACAAATAATTTATCCATTTTCATTAGTCTCTCATATATAGGAGAAAAATAATTTATGAAGTAGAAAGAACTCTATTATTGCTTGATGTCTAAAACAAATAATATGTGGGAATCTTTACAAAAAATCATGGCTTCAAATCAATCATACATTTAATAACTTAAGCTTTTGAAATAGTTAGTAGTGGTCCACAAAAATCTCACAATAAAAAACACATCCATCTATCGACCTGGCTAAATTATTTATGCTTCTCTCATGATGAACAATTAAGGAAAATGTGTTATTGCTTGTGATTAAAGCTGTGTTTGTAGGAACTACTACGGATGCTCTCACAAATTCGACCAGGGGTGTCAAGCAACCAAGCAGGTCCAAAAGATAAAGGATGACCCACCCATCTACAGGACTATATGCCAAGGCCACCACACTTGCAAGTAGGGGTAAACATGGTATTAGGGTAGAACTTGAAACTTGGAACCTAAAAATCGGACCAGTGGGAACCTATCCAGTTTTAGATTCTAAGGTATGTACGGTAGGTTTCAAATTCTAAAAATTAGAGAACTTGGAAAACCTGTTTCGATGGATAGGTTCCAGATTCTAAATAAGTGAAACCTTGAATAAGTTTTTGTATTTTTCTTTATTAATGTCTTTGCGTGATCCTACGATATTTCATAACATCCAATGATGAGTGTGTAATCTAAAATCACTAGTTTGAGCTTCCATTTTACAACTGAGACTTTTATTCTATTAATGTTTTATAGTTTTCATCTATCTAAATATAATTTGTGGTCAATTGATTGTAGCAACAAGTAGTAATACTCCAATCATTTAATTGATAATACACATGGAACCTAGTAGACCTTAGACCAATCATGGAATCTGTGACAAGATAGATTCCAAGTTACAGGATATGTAAGGTACATTCTAAGTTCCAAAAAATGATAAACTTGTTCCAACGGGTAAGTTCCATAATCTGAATGGAACTTATACGAAAACTGGAACTGTTTACCCTATCTATGAGAACTTCATCCTCAAATCCCCCTCACTCATCCTGAACTCACCAAGCCCTATGGGCTCCTCCGTCCCCCAAAGTTTCAACACTAGCATCATTAAACAAGACGACGACAACACCAACCCTACCTTCTTCAACTTTCTATTGTGAATCATGAGCAAAAGTTGCCCAGTGGGCATGATCTGAATCCCACGGCCATGGCCATGGCCATGATGACAGTAGAAAGAACAACAATCAATCCACATCATTGGATTATTACGCTCCGCATCATCTAATTATTATGCTTCTGTTGAGGAGATCTAAACTGTGTCCTCAGATCAAGGGGATGTGATGCTTAGGGTCTCATAGCTTTGATATGGTTGTGGGGTCTGAGTTTCATGATCTGTTAGATTATGAATTTCTATGTTGAATTTGGTGGAGGTTTCTTGATTAATATGGGAGGTGTTTTGGTAGAATGAATTTCCTTGAAACTACTAATCCTTTGCCGTGGTTTATTTAGGAGCAAAAGGAGCCATATAATTGCTAGTGTAATGAAAATGATTCCTATTCTTGTGAGCCAGCCTTCTTTTGTCGAAAAATATTTTGTAATTACGGGCTTTTTTTTTATATCCTGTAAAGATTCTCTCAATTTTTTTTTTTTGAGGTCCTACATTCCTACTCTACACTCACTCATAGACTTGTGCCCTGCCTCTTGCAGGGCTTCATTCGAAAACTTACGAAAGAAGGTGGGGATTTGAACCCCTCACCTCCTAATTTGAGGGACATCACTTGAAAAGAAGGTGCAATCATAATTGCAATCAACTCAGATTTACATGGTAAACATCACTAATTATCTGCAAATGAAAATTTATTCCGTAGTAAATTGACTTTATATTGATCAACACGAACTGATTACATCAAGGACCAAGAAGCAAAAAGTTCATATTCTATGATCAAAATATACTAGAATGTTACATATCCAACAAATGCACACCCTCTTAAAATCTAAATCATCAACAATTGCTGCTGCATAATGGACAACATTGATCTAGAGGTTCATAAGTGACTTCTCCATAGCACGTAATTTCAAATGCAACTCAAAGGTGATTCTCCTTGATGGTCCCAACATCCTTTGAAGCGGTTATTGACTGTGAATCTCGCAGTTTGAATCACAGCATCAACGAGAGGCAGAGACTGAAAGCAGCTTGAGTTCTGGCCTCCACTGATTAATGCGACGCCTCCAAAGTAGCTTCAAGAAAAACCAACGAAAATCCCTTCTCTTAGGGTCTGCTTCAACCAAGATAGTTCGACATATCAATTACCAATGCTTCAATGAATGAATTTCATTTGCAAAATGCGTAACCAAATCCAATGAGAACAACCGCACTTTAAAATAGGTGAGATTTGGATTCACTATGATCATCACAAAACTGCAAGCCAGAAATGAACAACCTCCTACAAAGCAATTTATCGTTCTTTCTGCTTCTAAGATTCCAGCTCCAGTCCATTTAATTTGGCGAAAAATACCTGGAATCACAATGCTTGACCGATCAGGTTTTGGTGGGTCGACTCACCTGAAGAATGCACATGGTTGGATTTGCACTGTAGAAAGAAAGGTCAGAAATCACAATGCTTGCCCTGTCTCCAATGTCTCACGCTAGCTAGGTTGATTTTGCAGTAAAAAATTAATGCGAATGTTCTCACCGAACTCAGTGCAAACATAGATGCTAAAATCAAATGTTGCTGCTTCAGATTTGACTAAACCGAACATGATAGAATCATACAACTAATTCCTATTATAGTGCTAATTCCAACCTCACAAATGTTAAATTGAAGGAATGTGCAAGTTTAGCGATACCTAAGTAGTTGGTGACAAGAGTGTCCATATCGATGTACCAAAATCCCAATTATGCGATTATCGAATTAATAATAGGATTTCACATTCTAGTAAATCCCCCATTAGTTGAGTGACAAATTTCCGCATATTATAGGTGAAAATCGCTGAATGCATCATATTAACTGGGCTTAAAATATACTCTCACGTGTCAACTTCAGATCGTAAACCCATGTCAAGTTCATGTTCATCATCGTAAGACATTACGTTTTTCTATATTAAAAGTCAGCTGAACAATGATGTGTTTTTTTAAATTCATATTTTTTCTTATCGAAATTAGGCTTTGTCAAAAGATCTACTTTCATAAATGCGGAATCAGAGATATCATTTGAAGGATACTTCTGCACAGTAGGGTAAGAGAAAAAAGGGTAACGACTCCTCCTAATTGATGGTGGCCTAGGCTTTCCATGAACTTTGTGATTTTTAAATTAATATCAATTAACCTATCACATATCATTTTGTAACTTTTATTTATCAGAACGTAATTTTCTTTTTGTCATCGTAAGTTCTATAGATCCGATAATTCGTAATAGTCCACAAAAAAAAATAATAATAAGAAAGTCATCTAATGAAGTTAACAATATTTTTCTTTTCCTATTACCAGTAAATTATCTAAACAATGGTAAATTTCATTTGACACCCATAGTTGATCTCATTAATAGTAAATTTAGCTGTAAAATATTCTTCTACAACTTTCTTTAGAAGGAGTAATTTACCACGAAAATTCGTAATCTGCCTCAATTAATAACCATTTTTTTAGGGAAAAAATTATCAAAAACCCCAAACTATGCCCATCACGACATATCTATCATAAATTTTTCTATAACATAAAAAATTCCAAACTTATACATGTGTGTTACATTTACCCTCTATCAAGGTTTTGTCAATGAGAATCGTTAAAAATTTGCCTACATGTACGTCGAAAAGCAAACAACATTGACATGGCGTCCACATGGCTAAGTGAAACAAAAGTAACATTGTTTTGACTTCATCGATGGACCATTGATAAAAGGTAAATGTGTCACATAAATATAAGTTTGGAATTTTATATCACAAGAAACAAATAAGATAAATGTGTCATTGTGGGCATAACTTGAGATTATTAATGTCACAAAAAAAAATTCAAAGTAAATATGTTACTGTAAGTATAGTTCATTATTTTTAGTGGCTTTTTTCCTAATTGTTATCCAAAATCCAACATAGAATGTAGGCCGGCTACATAAAGGCACTTATTGGAAAAGTAGAAATTCCTATTTTTTAGAAATTAAAATAGAAAATGGAAGCATCTCGCCGTTTCGGTTAGTTCACCTGCAAAGTTCTTTTTGCTCAAAAATAGAGAGAGGGAGAAGGAAATGGAAGTGAGAGAATCATGTAGAGCTAAGCGTCAGTTAGGGCTCTTCTTCTTTGTAGCTTTGGTTTGTTTGTGCAATCCGATCATCACAATAGATGCTTCCATCCACGACTCTACTTCAACGAAGCCTTCACCTCATGCTCAATTGCCTTCTTCTTCCATGGCGCGGGAAGACCTCCACACTCCCAGCCTACAATCCCACCTTCTTCAACAGCTCATAATATTATGATGAGCTCAAGGGGAAGTCTTTCATCAAGCATTGCTGGGAGTGACTTGTTGGAGGTAATAGGTTTGAGAGAGAAAAGATAGTTGCTTGAAGTATTACACCAAAAGACGTCAAGTTTGGAACGCTCATCAGCCATGTTACTGTCTCCGCGTAGGAAACCCTAGAGTTTTTATATGCACGTTATTGGGCTTCGGCCCATATGGACCCAAATAACCATGTTTTTACCTATTGGGCTTGTATGTGAACATATTATTTTTGGACTATATTAATAATATATCCAACAATCTCCTCCTATGTTCACCATACAGCACAATCCAACAAGGTAGTTAGTGTAATGTTCATATAAACATGAATCATCCACATTCAGTCCAAGACAATCAACTCGGATCGGTCAAAGAGTATTCCAGCATGAAAGTATTAAACTAAATCATCATGTGCAAACTAAATAAGTGAATCATTCTTATCATGAATCTGTTCTAAGATTAAAAATCCAAATCCCAAAATAAATCTCGATTCGGTTCACAACCAATATATGCATATTAATCAAGTATAAGTAGGCCAGTCAAAATAGTCTAAGGCCTTACAAATATAAGAAACAAGCATAATAATGTCCACAAAATAGAAATAGCAAAATACAAGTCTCAAGTAAATGGACTTTATCAAAATAGGCAATAGCAGGTAAATTGTCAAGTCCCCACACACTCTAAGTGATATATATTCATTCATCAAAGTAGGTCATCTGGTCAGATCCCACTCATTAAGCTCTCCTCCATCTCTGCCATCCCCCCGTAGAATGTCAAATATGTATTTCATATTATCATGAATTCAATCAATTGAATAAAAACTTAGCACCATTCCATCAAGCGGAGAAGAACATATATTGATGTCATAAAGCATCATAATATCATGTCATAAGCATCAAGCCAGTTTCATAAATTATGAACAAGACCTAAACAATGTGATTTACAAAGAGCCATCAACTTAATAGGCTTCTTATGTAAACAATTGTTTCTATGTTTCAATTTGGAATGTCACAATTACTGATTCATTAAAGTCAAATAATCTAGCATCAAGTTTGGAATGAGACCATTTAACCAAAAGGATAGTCCAATCTAGTTGAATTGTATCATCAAGTTTGAATGACACAATTTTCCCAGATAGAACATTTGAATTAGGTTAAAGTCATCTTCATCAAATTTGGAATGAGACAACTCACCATCTTCAAATTAGTCAGCAACTATGAACATCGATGAAACATATAAACTGTGCTTATCATTGTAACCAATAAAGAAAGCTTTGATAATTCAAAACACACAATTAGAAGGTAAGTAAATGGTAGTTAAGACTTGCCTATATAGTCTTTAACCCCAGTTCCCCACTGTTTTGAATAATCGATCTTTATGCATACCTTTAGTGAGAGTATCGGCTATGTTATCCTTCGATCTCACATCGATCAAGGTGATAACCCCTTGTTCTCTCAGATAATTCAACAACGCATGTCTCGCTCCTCACATGTCTTCTCTTTGAATTAAAGAGAGAATTCTTGACAACTTGGACAGCTGCTCGATTATCACAGAATAGGCTTAAAGAATGAATCTTTAGCCGAGTCAAAGGAATATCCATAATCAGATTCTTTATCCACTCTGCCTCTTCACCGGCTGAGGCTAAAGCAAAAAGTTCCGATTCCATAGACGACAATGCAATACAAGTCTGTCGTTTGATTTCAAGTAATAGCAGCTCCACCCAAAGTAAATACATACCCACTAATAGACTTACTATTTCCAATATCTGAGCACCATGAGGCATCAGAATATCCATCAACAATTGGAGGATAACCAGAATAATAAAGAGCATAATCTTTAGTACCTTTAAGGTATCTCATTAACCTATTGAGGGCATCCCAATGCTCTTTACTAGGATTACTAGTAAAACGACTCAGCATGCCAACTGTAAAGGCTATATCAGGTCTAGTGCAACTCATAGCATACATGAGACTACCAATCGGTTGCCGAGTACTTTAACTCGATCCACGCTGGTCCCTTCATTAGGACTCGCCTCTATTATTATAATCACATGGTATCTCACTCGATTTACACTTATCGTATCCCCAAGTAGAAAGTAGCTGCTCAATATAATGAGTCTGGCTAAGGGAGATGACTTGCCGTTCAAAGCTTACTTTCATGCCAAGAATGATATTAGCAATACCAAGATCTTTCATGTCAAATTCTTTAGCTAAAGTAGCTTTCACGTCACTCACTACGAATGATTGGAACCAAGAATTAACATGTCATCAACATACAAGCAAATGATGACTATCTTATTTGACATAGAATGATGGTAAAGGCATTTATCCGAATAACTAGACTCGAAGCCATAACTCTTTACCACTTCATCAAATTTAAGATGCCACATCTTAGGTGCTTGTTTAAGACCATATAAGGATTTATTTAATTTACAAACTTTGTCCTCAAGACCTTTCATAACATATCCTTCCGGTTGTTCCATGTAAACTTCCTCATTTAAATCCCCATTTAAGAAAGCTATTTTTACATCCATTTGATGCACTACAAAGTGTTCAATAGATGCCAAAGCAAGAAGAATTCTTATAGTTGATAGATGACACATAGGTGAATAGACATCAAATAGTCTATTCCACTCGTTGTTTATAGCATTTAGCTACTAAACGTGCTTTGTATCTGGCTATTGATCCATCACTATTCAGTTTCTTCTTCAACACCCATTTACAGCCTATAGCTTTAGCCCATTTTGGCAAATTTACTAGCTGCCAAGTGTGATTCTGCAGCAGAGAGCTCATTTCATCATCTATGGCTTCGCCTACAGTAGAGATTCCCTAGATCTCATTGCTTCCCCGATAGGAGAATGGATCATCCTCAAGATGGTAACAACAAAGTCCTCACCAAAACTTTTGGGAATTCTCTCTTGTAGATACTCTTCTTGGAATTGGTTCAATAGCCAACTGTGTGGAATTAGTGTCAGAAGGGCCTATTTCAGATTCTACAAGAGATTCTGAAATCATATATGTAGATCCAGAAACATTCAAGCCTTGATCTCTGATAAACTTGTTTTCAAAGAACACTGCATCTCTAGATTCTATCACTATGTTAGTAGATAGATCTAAAAACCTATTTGCAGCGCTATCTTATGCACTACCTAGATATACACAAGTAATAGTTCTAGATCCCACCTTAGGTTTCTTAGGATCTGGTATACTTACATAAGCAATACAACCCTAAGTCTTAAGAATATCATATCTACAAGGGCGCTTATGCCATATCTCATAAGGTGTCATGGACAACTTAGAGTGCGACAACCTGTTCAAGATGTGATTTGCAGTTAGAATCTGCTTCTCCCCGAAGAGGAAGGCATGCCACTATGTAAGTAACATAGAGTTTAACATTTCAGTTAACGTTCTATTCTTACGCTCTGCAACACCATTTGATTGGGGTGAATAAGGAGCAGTAGTTTCAAGTATTATACCTTCTGAAGCACAAAATTCCTTGAACCTTGACATAGTATATTCTCCTCCTCCATCACTCCTAAACCTCTTAATTTTCAAGTTGAGTTGATTTTGTACTCTAGACTTGAAAATCTTAAATTTTTCAAAAGCCTCATCTTTCGATTTCAACAAATAGACATGACAATATCTAGAAAAATCATTTATGAATGTTATTAGATACTTCCGACCACCTTTAGTAATGTAATTTCTAAAATCACAAATGTCATAATGTATTAGCTCAAGAAGTTGTGTGCATTTAGAAACCAATTTAAAGGGTTTTCTAGTGATTTTAGCATGTGCACACACTTCACACTTATCAAATCGAATAGAAGTATCTAATGGAATGTTATGAGTTTTAGCTAAATGTTGCATTTTCCTGTAATTCACATGTCCAAGTCTATTGTGTAGCAACTTTGGATCAATCAAAGTAGAATTCACATGGTTTATGCTATCAGCATTTAAACTCAACCTATACATATCATTAACCATGAAGGCACAACCAAAATAATATGAGTTAACAGATAAAGTTACTCTATCATTCATAGTTGAAAAAGACATACCAGCTTTATCAAGTAAACTCATAGATATCAAATTCTTCTTAAGTAAAGGTACTACTCTAACATGTTTCAGAGTTGGTAATTTACCTGAAGAAAGCACCAAATTTGCAGTTCCCGCATGAGTCACCTTTGCCTCACCACCATTGCAACTTTCCATAGTATCTTTTAGTTCTGTGACATCAGTGAGTAATTTCTTGTCATTTGTAGTATGACAAGTAGCGCCACTATCCAACCACCACTCAGAAGAGACGCTGGCCTTTCCATTCTTCATCATTCCAATGAAGGCTCGAGGCTCAGATCCTCTAATTAGCATATTCGCCTCATTATGTGGTGTGTCATTATTTGGCTTCTTCGGCAACTTACACTCTGTTGCCTAGTGACCCCACTTTCCACAATTATGGCACTTGCCCTTCTTCTTCTTTTTGAAGATAGTCTTTTTGGCCTCTAACTATAAAGAGGATTCACCTTTTGGTGACTTGGACTTTTTCTGAGGTTTATTGGAGTGTGAAACTAAGTTGGCAACTGACTTTTGTTGTCCCACTTGTTCCAAACTCTTCCTAGTGATATTTTGATCCTCAATGTGAATATACCTCTTTAATTCATCTAGTCCCATTTGTACCTTCGGGCCTGCATTTCGGTCTTGAAAGAACTCCATTCGGTTGGCGGTTGCTCAACACAAGACCGACGAAGAGATTATTGGACATATCATAATTATCATCTTTCAGCTTGTTTCTCATGTTCTCAAATTCAACTAACTGAGAGGTGATGCTTGAATTCATAGTGAATTTAAAGTCAAAGAATTTCTCCGCTAGGAGAGTTTTAGATAGCCCATCTTATTTTTGGAACGAGCGTTCAAGTGATCCCATATCTCTTTCGCCGTCTTATACTCACTATAAGTCATAGCCCATTAGGATTTAGAGAGTTCAACAAGTAATCTTTACAAAAATCCTCATCTTTGTTCCATTGATATTCATTCACATCTTCAGTGGTAGATGCAAAATCGCTCAATACAAGATAGAATATGTCACGTTCTTTCATGCCAAATTGAACATGTAATTTCCAGCCATGAAATTCAGTAACATCAAAAAGATTGCAACTTTATAATATCATAGGAACTACGCTTTGCCATTTTAATCAAAGCAAAGTGTTAGAAAGAGTGCACCTTGAAGTCCTCAGAGCAACAAAGTTGAATAACTCCCCTAACCTTGATCAAACCACTCTGTAGGGATGGAATTTGCCAAAACAAACCCCAAAAACGGATATGGAGCGCCCAAAAACCTTAGGATGGACTGCCTTTGTCGCTGAAACTCGCTGAAAAATTTTGCCCCCCGAAATTCGCTAGAAATTTCGTCCCCGAAATTCGCTAGAAATTTAAATGGAAACTTCGGTGCCATAACTTCTCCGTCCGACCTCCGATTGACGCGAGTAACCACTCAAAACGTTCGTATAGACGAGTAGATCAAAGCCCAAGTGGTTTCACCCTTTAAAATTGGCTATAATTTTTTTGGGTTTTTTGAATCAAAGATTTCGGTCACCCGAATCTTCAAACTCAGATCCCGGCCGATATCACCGTCGAAATCGAAAGTAAATTACAGCCGCGAGTTCGTCTTGACGAAATCTTCAAGAAGACACTTTACTCGCTCAAATCCGACACACGAACATAATACTTCAAGATTGTTGGAGGTAATAGGTTTGAGAGAGAAAAGATAGTTGCTTGAAGTATTACACCAAGAGACGTCAAGTTTGGAACGCGACGTTATGTTACCTCCAAATATAGGAAACCTAGAGTTTTTATATGCACGTTATTGGGCTTTAGCCCATATGGACCCAAATAACCATGCTTTTATCTATTGGGCTTGTATGTGAACATATTATTTTTGGACTATATTAATAATATATCCAACATGACTTTGATAATTTTTAATAATATTACAATATTTTTTTTTGAATTTTTTATTTTTTCTTATTCTTTTCTCTTCTTCTTTTTTTTTTATTTTTTCCTTTTTACCTTTTCCCCTTCATTGGCCATTGCCAAACTACCCTTGCCAACCCAAGCGAGGGCTGCCCTCGCCTAAGTCTCAGTGACCTCCATTGACCATTGACAAGGCATGACGATGGTTGAGAGAAAAAGGAAAAAAAGAAGAAAGGAAAAATAATAAAAAGTTCAATAATTAAAATAATATTAAAAAATTTAACGTCATCACTAGCAGTATCATATAGGATGACTAGCATTCATGTGAGTGATTTCTAACCAAAATTGGTCGTATGACTAAATTAGCAAAATGTAAAAGATTTATGACTCAATTATCAAAATTAAAAAGTTTATGATTCAATTAGCGAAAGTGCAATAACTTTAGGACTTTTTGACAATTTTGCCTCATTCAAGATAGGACTTATAGTGACAAAAAAGAAAAGGATAGGACTTGTGCTTCATTTATCAACTTTTTTTACTCCTCCATTGTGCAACCGAGCATGGAGCTGGCGTTTAAAGTCGCAGTTCACAAGTTCGTCTCACCCTTCCGAGCCTTGTGAATTCATACTCTGGCTCATTGTTCACTCAAGCCTATTACGATGATTGGTATGCCTTTGATGCTATACATATATGCTCAATGAGGCCAACCTCTTGTTTTGGAATGGAGGTTTCCTTTCTAGGCCGAGAACTTTTAAGTGTCGTGTCAAGATATTTACCACGCTCTCGCTCTTGTGTCGAGTTTAGGTTCATCACCGCATTAGCTCGGCAAGTGTGCGTTCCCATGCCATGGGTACTAAACTGGGTTCACTTTATTGCTTGCTCATGCATACGCTTGCTTCGGCTTTTTCATCTGCCTTGATTTGGAATTTTATGATGTGCTCAGCGGTCCTCACTCATTAATGCTCGGTCAAGCTCACTTTGTTGTCTCGCTTACTCTTTGCTTTTGCCAATGCAATGTTATGAGCAATTTTGGTGATTAGTGTTCGTTCATGTTGTTGAGAGAACTCTACCATCTGAATATTTTTGTCGTTCATTGGCAAAGATACTTGCTTCAGGCTGGGACTGGAGGACTTTTCCCATCTTACCCCCATAAATTGGAAGCAAGTAGAGAGTGTCTCCATCCAGTTTTGGCCGGCTGAAGTGCGCGTAGTCTCTCGTCTTTTCCCCTTCAGTTTCCTTCCACCTAGGCGACCAGCTACTTCCATTTAAATATACGAATATTTCATTTCTTTAATCACGAAGATGATTTCATTGCTGTCCAGTCGATTATTTTGTTATTCTCAAGTAAGTGGAGTGTGCTTTTTATGCATTCTTGTCCCCCTCCCCGCCCTCCTGCCAAGCGATGTTTCTCCTCTCGTTTCTCTGCATGTGCTGTCATTTGCATCAGAGAACATTGGATTGGTAAAAGAAAAAGTGGGAAATGAAAAGAATTAAAAAAGAAAACAGGGAGTAGTTGAGTGTGGACGGGGAACTAGTGGGAAGCCAGAAGAACAAAAACAGAAAAAAAAAAAAAAAAAAAAAAAACGGAGAGAGACCGAGGAGAGAACTTCAAGAAAGGAGTGGGGAGTATTTTGAATGCCCGTCCCCATTAGTTGCGGATGAAGATGAGGCGTGTTTTTATTTTTGGTTTGATTGTTAAATGCTATGTGAAACCTCGGAGTCTCTAGACTCGAAACCTCGGAGTCTCTAAAAACCCAGCACTTTGAAAACTTTGAATGAAACAAAGATACATTTTCCTGTATTTTTTTTTTTTTTTTTTGAAAGTCGTAATACTTTCAAAGTGAGGTAGAAACTCTTTGTCCCATGATCTATGGTTTCCTCGAGCTACCCCACTTCGACAAATTAGCCAAGATTTTAACCAAATACAAAATTATTGAAATTTTAATTTTTTGATAAATGTTCGATTTGATTTCTGTTTTTTTTTTGTTGAAATTCAATTTGGTTCTTAAACCACGTGAAAATTTAATTAATCAAATTGAATGATTTAAAAGTTTAGAGATTACATTGCAAATTATATTAAATGTCATTGATTGCATTAAACAAATTATAAATTTAAGGGCCATATTATATATTAGTTCAAAGTTTATGGATCATTTGTGTGATTTTCGCATTTATCTCTCATCAACTCCAATCTATATGTTCTCATATTCTTTGAAGAAAAACCAAAAACAAAATCAAAAGGGGAAAATTTCAGGAAAAACAAAATGCTAAGAGAATCTCAATCATCAATCGCATTAACAAACCCCCGATCGGACTTGTTTTCTATGATCACAAGTACTAGCACAATAATGTGAGCTTGAAACTATGAGCCAAACAGAAGATGATAGATTTGCGACCTTTGCGAGAAGACGATTTAAGAGGAAGCTTTTTAGCTTGTGGTTAGGGGTGAGTGTGGTTCCCGGGTAGAACCGGGACCGAGAACCGAACCGGAGGTTCCGATTTGGTTCCGGTTCTAAGGGGGACTAGTTCCGGTTCCTGTTCTCTTTTTCTCGGGAACCGGCGGTTCTTGGTTCCAGTTTTGGTTCCTATGGGAACCGAACCGGCCAATTTTTTTTTAAAAAAACCCCTAATCCCCCCTGATTTCCCCCCTTCTGTTCATTCTTCCCCCTTTCCCTTTCTTTCTTTCTTTTTCTCTCTCTCTCTCTTTTCTCTCCCCTTTTTTTCCTCCTCACGTCACTTCCTACCCCCAAACTTTTCTTTTCCCCCCAACTCTCTCTCTCGCTCTCTCTCTCTCTCTCCCCTCTTTCCCCTCTTTCGTTTGAAACCCCCTTCTTCTTCTCTTCTTCTTCTTCTTCTTCTTCTTCCTTCCTCTTGCTGGCTGCCGGCTTCACCCACCACCACACCGTCACCCCACACCCTACTCACCACCACCTCGTGGCCACCGAACCCCCACCACCCACCACTCATCCGACGAGCTGTCTCGCCATTAAGCTTCACGAGCTGTCGCGTCGTCCGCGCCACCATGAGGCACCGCCGCCATCCCCAAACCACCATCACCACCTCTTGTCGCCGCTCGCTCGGCCATCCGGGTCATCATTGCTCCAAACCGTCACCACCTCCACTTGAATCGAGCTCTTCCCCCCTTGGCTGTGGGTTGAGCCGCGACCGCTGCCGTCTTCGCTGTGCCGTTGGTGCCATGAGACTCGTGCCTTCGTCGTCGTCGTGCTGCCATCACCGCTTGCTCGCCGTTGCCGGACCTCCCTCGACACCGCTGCTAGACGCCGTCACCCCTCAATCGCCTCGCTGCTCAAACGTAATTCCTATTCCCTATATAGAGCAGAAAAGAATTGAAATCTAAGCTGCCATATCTCTGGGGGAAAAGGGTTCTCTTGTGTTTCACGAGAGGAAGTCACATTTTAACATCCTATCTGTTTTGTTTTAATAAGCAATTCCAATACTTGCAACAGCTGATGGAGTGAAATGCTTTGATATCATTGAGAGAAAGGGTCCAATAGCTACAAAAGGATCGACAATCCAGGTTTGTTGATGTTGGTTTTCTATTTTTATTTCCTTGAGCAATATATGAACTGGTAACGTTCTATGTTCAATCCTCTGTTATAGGTGCATTTTGACTGTATTTATGGTGGTATTACGGCTATATCAAGTCGAGAATCTAAGCTTTTAGCTAGAAATCGCATCATTGCTTAGGTCTTATACTTTGGATTTTCTTTTTTCATTTCATTTTCTTTTTGTTACACAGAAATTTGCCTCATTTTTGACTTGTGCCTTATCTGGACAAATGGTTTGCTAATGTGCAAGCTTACTTGGCATTATTAGCCATATGAATTCAAGGTAGGATCTCCTCCAGGAAAGGAATGCACATTGGCTTGTTAACACTATCATATATCTAATCCACTGCACATTCTGGAATTCCCACTATCATATGTCACTCTTGCAGCCTTTCTTCTCTAATTGGCTTGTTAACAACTTTCCCATCGATTGATGAATAGGGTGCCGAACTTGCTTGTGACGAGGGAAAAGTGCAGCAACTTTAGTGGCTTGCCAAACTTTGGTTTAAGAACTCACGGAATCACGATTTTCAGCTCCTAGAATACTAGCATCTAAGGTTTCTCCTCCTTCACACTTTTAATGTTTAATTCATCTTATGTTATTCACGTGATGAGATGCTCATATTGGTTTTCCTGTTCAACAGGAGGGAAGCTCTCAAGCCCGGTATTTTGTTTCCCGTTTGAAAAAAAAATCCTTAAACACTATCCTCTATGTTCTCTATTGACGTAAGCTGGTGTTTTCTGTTATGTCAATCTGGGATACCATGAGTCAAAGAACTTGAGGTGGAGACCATCGCCAATAATGTTAGGGACAAAGCAGGATTGGCAAGACAGATTGAAAAACATGAGAATAGGGAGAAAAGGAGCCGATGACACCGAGAAATATGAGAATTCGAAGATGTCCTTCCCAATTTTCGACGAAAACCTGTACATAGTGAATGAGAAGAATCATTATGAATCAAGGGTGAGAGTTTTTTTTTTTTTTGGTGCTTTTTACTCTTTTACACACTCAAAATGTTTATTTTCTGCATGTGTTATAGTAATTGAGTTTGGTGACCTGCTGGCTAACTCATTGGTTGCTACTAGCTCATATTATCATCAGTCATAGATGTCTTAGAAGTCATCGATGTGACAACTCGATTACATGTATAAACATGGTGCATCGAGATGTCCTTGAATGGCCAATAGAAAATGTCAATTCAGGACAGCAGATTGATTAATTTTAAGCTGTGTTCTTGTTGTCTAAATATCTACTATTACACCAGCAAAAGATCATCATAGGAAAGGGCGGGACTAAGTCTCTCTCGCTTTGTGAGGTCGCTTGTGCTTCATGAAAAGGAAGATAACATATCCAAGTTTCCAGATGAAGTGAAGCTCTATTCTTTGATTAGTTTGTTGTTTAATGCAAACCCCGGTAAACCACCACCCGGCGTCAATAATCAGATTATCAAATTTACTAGTCCATGAAATAATACTCATACATTATAAAAAAATTTATCGATTCTTTTTAAAATTATCCTATGATGATCTTTCACTTATGTTGTAATATTTGCAAGATATTTGCGGAGGAAAGTTTCTCGGAAGAAAGATCGATTACGGTTCGAAACCACTACTGCAACATTGCCGAGAGATATTCATGCAGTTCCACTTGAAAGCTTTGTTACTAAAGTTGCTAAAGTCATTGGAAGCTGTAAAACAATGAGGGATATGGCTTTATTTTGGTGCAGGGTTGTTGCTGAGGTAAGGCTGGGCTTTGTAAAGTGAACCACTGGACTTTGCAAAAGAGAAATAGTTCACATTCTAGAATATTAAACGTTTATGAGTATTATAGATTGTGTTCGTGTTATATTCTCTTTGATGAATGACAAGTTTGTTTATTATTGCTGCATTCATTTCCATTTTTTTAAAACTAAAAATGAAAAAAAAAAAAAAAAACTTGTTGGAACTCGAACCGACCAGGAACTGTGACGGGTAGGTTCAGTTGTTTATTCTGACGGATAGGTTCCCGTGGTTCCAAAAATAAAGAACTCGGAGGGTAGGTTCTAGGTTCCACTGGAACCTATAAGGAACCGGAACAAGGAACCGGGAACTCACCCTACTTGTGGTGGGAGATCTAAGAGTAAACACGGGAGTCGAAGAGAGATGGCGAAGTGAGGCCATCGAAAGTTCGAAAAGTAGGCCCATTGATGCTCAGTCAGATATTAATAGTGGCAAGTTCAATCAATCTCGAGTAGTCATAGCCAAGCTTGATGACTCAAGCACCCCACGACAGCTATGGCTACGAGCTTAGTGAAACTGGAGTGGCCATGGCCCTGGGCGGTGGTGGCTGGTGGCCGAGAGAGTGGCTTTATATTTTTAGCCCTTTTTTAAAAATTTTAGCCTGTTTTTTTTTAAATCCTTGTTCTTTTATTTTTTTTTTTCTTTTTCCATGTGGCACCTATCCTAAAAAGTAATAAAAAGGTTTTTTTTTTGTTAACACGGAATTAACAAAACACTTGATTACATTTGTAGAACTTAATTATATCTTTTTTGAAAGGTTCGAGACTTCTTTGTATATTAACTTTCTAGCCAGTGTTTATATTCTAAAAAGAATGAGGTATCAAGTTTTTTTGTTCGGAAGGTAGGCATAGGTAGCGTTCTTTCTCCTCTATAAGAGCTTCTCTCTTAATTGGGAGCTTTCCTAGCATCACAATGATGTTTTCTTTCAGCTACCTCCATGTTCGTTGTCCCCCGTTCTTCTCGATCATCCATAATCCTTCTCTATTATCATTATTGTAAATATAGATAAGCGAATTGGATAAAATTAATCGGAAGGAAGGAAAGGAAACCGGGCACCGAATTTACGTAATTTGATTCGAATATTGGAACATACGTCCATGGAGAGAGTAGCACGAAATTCCACTATACGGAGATTAGAATTACTCAAGCACTCAAACACTCACTCAGTATTTTTTTTAGGCCTCAATTATATACAATAACTCACAATGTCTAGTTGCTCGCAATTCTTAATGAAATTTTACTCAAGGATTAAACAAATTCTATTCACAAGAATTTAACTGGTTGCATAATTACAAAGTGCAAATCTCTCACGAGAAGAACTCTCCGCACCCTTCTACAATCTCAAAGCTCTCTCTCTCTCGGTCACCGAAATAACTTGGTGCCTTCTCGGCCAGCAAAGAACTTGGCGCGCAATTCTTGTCCGACGTCTCGTACTCTCTTTTGTAACATAGAGGAGAGTCTTCATTATTTCAGCACGAGGAAGTCTTCTACGTACGAAGGAAAAGACAAAGCAAGCCCACCATAATTCATGGACATGCATGCATGTTCATGCATTAAGAAGAAGGGAATGGACGTATAAACCCTCATTTCCTCTTTCTTTGACCCTTGCAATGAATGCCCACATTGCAATTTTCTTCATGCACGCTAACTCCCAAGCTTTCTTGAAGAAGTCCAACCTGAGGGCTATGTTCCCTTCACACTTCAGCCGAATAAAACAAAAGACAGAGAGCTTCTATTTGCATTAAATGGAGGCAGTAATTTTGGACTTTCCCTCTTCCGGCTGCACGGTTCCTTTTGACGACAATCTTCATTCTTGAACGAGACACGTGCATAGTAATCAATGCACGGATAACAAAGTCAAAGACGTTAGCCAAAATTACTCAATTTAATTTGCACAGTATTTGTTTGATGTTTTTTAAATTTGAAATATATTTTAATACTTATTAATTATTTTCATCTACTTTCATCTTCGTTTTTTTTTTTTATGACTCGGGAACTACCGTACAGCCGGCAGCCGGCGATACTCCATCTTAGTTAACAAGTCTATTTGGCATTGTTTCATCGCCTTAGGGCGCACATCACAAAATTTCTAAAACAGAAATCAATTTCTAATCAAAAATTAATTTCTTAATTTCTATTCCATTGACGAGTTTCTGAGTAAAGAAACTCATTTGATAACGATTCAAAATATTTATTTCTGAAATAAATTTGTTTGATAACATAATAAAATTTTATTTCTAGGAGAGGTAACAATCGGCGTTCAGTAGCCGAAGTTCGACGTCCAGCGATCGGCATTCAGCATCCGGTGACCGACGGTGGGTGGCCAAATCGAGTGACCAACGGGCGGCGAGGTCAAAGTCGGCACGTAGTCCAATAACCAGCAACCGGTGTCCAACATTCGGAGTTCGACATTCGATGTTCAACATCTGGAGTCTGGCGACGGGTGGCCAGTGGCCGGAGTCTAGCAACAGGTGGTAGGCGGTGGACATCCAGCGGCGGACGGTCGACGGCGGATATCCGATAATTGGTGGTGAGCCTTCGGCATCCAACGATTGGCGATGAGCGGCCAACGACCAATGGACATCCAGCGGCCGATGTCTGGTGGGCGTCCGGCATCCAACGGGCGGCGAGTGGGTGACGGGCGGTGACGAGAGTGAATGATGAGGAAAATTTTGATTTCTCATTTTTGTTCTAAAAATAGAAAAGCTAAAAATTTTAACTTCTAATTTATCTTCCAATCTTATTTCTGAAATAATCATTCAGGAATAGAAAAATAAATTGCATTACAAACGGATTTATGTTTCAAACCTGTTTGGAGAAAAAAATAAATATAAACATAAATGTTGTCATGCGCTCTTAATGCAAGTCATTTTCATTTTTAGAGTCCCCACTAATTAATTTGTGGCGAATCGATTAAAAACCCAAATAAATTATTGGGAAAAATATTTTATTCGCAATTTGAATTTGGGACTTTATTATACTAGTTAATATCCTTTTGATACCTAATCTTATTTGAATTTTAGGTAAAACATTTATGTAGCATTTTATACCAATCAAAGTCTTAAAATTCAATTCTAACTAGACTAAGGAAATAGCAATCCATGCACTATAAGGGCTTAATTGGAATAAAGGAAACGTACGAACAATAATTTGACATTTATCTCCAAGGACCTTTACACGATTTCCTTCTTCTTTTCTTCTTTTTCTTCTTCTTTATGTTTTTTTTTTTATTTTTTTTTGTTTTTTTTCCTTTCAAGGGATTTTCACATATCTTAAGGAAAACCCACTAAAAGACTAATT